>NC_073745.1:304657134-304717134 GCF_029784135.1 Toxorhynchites rutilus septentrionalis | reverse complement strand
TTTGACAGCATGTAGACAATACACATCAATGAGAAAGTGTGCAAAATTTGGTTGATTTTTACCCAATGGTAAAAAAGTTATGCCCTGTTGAATGTGTCGCAATAATTTCGTGTTCACCCTTTATTGCTCGGTCATTTTTCTATCGGAATTTTTCTATTGCAAGTAAAGGGATTGATACGATTAATTCTAGCAAATAAAATTTTAATTTGGAACATTAATGTTGGTTTGTTCGTGAAATTTCATATGAATGACCGATCGTGTATAGTGCAAAATTTAGCACAAGTGTAAGTGTATTCCCGCTCGAGAATGGGTCATATGGTTTAAGATTTCTGTTTTGTTGTTTTTTTGTTTTGTTTCCATCTTAGAAAATACGGCGAGAAAAATTGGAAGAGTGAACAAAAAGTGAGTTCCCATATGCTCTACATATAGTATAAGGCGTTGTTAGTCCAATTAAAATTCGCAATGGGTTGAATAAACACTCAGAAAGTATAAATTATGAATGAAAATTACCTTTACCATTTCAAATATGTTTTCTTTATATTAAAGTAACATGTTTTCACTGATGAGAAAAATTGATAATTGATAATTGGTAATTATTTTAAATTACATTAGTGAGTTTTTTTTTCTTTATTTCATCCATACATATCACAGGAGGCATCTCGTCTAGGATTCCAGAGGGCGGTTTTCATCATATCTCGTTCCTTCAGTATCTTTTATCTGATACGCACCATCCAACGACTGTTTACCATCCTTCTGTCATCATCACTCGGTAAACAATGGTTGAGTGAACAAACAATACCCAACAACCAAACAAAATGGCCCTTTTCAGGGCCATCAAATCATTATCAAAGAGCTTAACGATGTAATTCTTCAAACATATTCAAAATCAACAGATAGTCTAACGGAATCCTACGTCAACTATGCGGTCGTGTCTCGGACACAACCCTCCTGTGACTTTTTTCAACACTTCTGGTATTTTTCCATTTGTTTTGATCGAAACAAGTTGCTCATGATCATTGGTGACTATATTACGGTCAAATTTTGATAGAGGCGTGTATTTTTAATATGATTAGAGAAAATTATGCATCGATTTGTTCCGAATTCAGCCCCTCCCCCTTTCAGTGGTTGCCCACCCGTTTGTAATACACTTTTGACCACCTCTAATTTGTAAGGAACATGTATGTCTAGTTTGGTGAATATTGATGGTGGAATATATTTATATGTATAAACAAACAGCAAGTTTTTTTTAAAGTGATTCAATGTTGTTCAAAACCGCATTGATCACCAGCCAAAAATTAGACCATTTTATTTGCCCATTGAGGTGCCCAAAGCCACATTTGATGTTTTTTTCATTTTAAAATTTTTTTAGGAGCAATTAAAAATTTGATGGATTTCCAACTATGTGTATGTCATTGGAGTATGGGAAAAGGAGTGGGGGTGTAGCCCATTACGGAACTGGGACTTGACTCTCGACCAAAGCCTGGAAAATTCAGCTAGTATTTCTATAAAATTATAGTTTCATTCAAACTAAAAGAGTTAGGCCTTTTTAATAAGTTGGTCGTGAAATATATAGAAATTGTCATAGATGTCAGGTTTCAACCATATCAAAAAGAAAAAAAACTTCAAAAAGGGAAAAAAAATTATTGGCATGTATTATATATTTTATATATTCCCTATAGGGACTAAAAATGTTCAAAACGCTCCAAATCACTTCGTCACAAGTCGTCGCAGTAATACTCTTCAGAATTTTTCAGTGCATACCTAAAACATAATGAAAAACAAAGACCCAACCGGGAGCTCCTGGAAGTCCTGAAAAGTTGAACTTTTCTTAGTTAGAGTGTCTACTTTCTATAGGAAATATAGAAAAACAGATTGGGAACAGTCACTTCTCCGATTTTTGTCCGATTTTTGTTTTATTTGTTTTAATATATCAACAGTGATGAGGAGTTTTTCTATGTCATACCCTGAGAATGCCCATTTAGGAACAAAAGTCGTTTTTCTGTTTTTCTGAAAAAAATATCGAAATGGCAAAATGGTCTACTAATTGCTTACTTTTACGTAGTATTTACTGAAATACCGAAAAGTTTCAAAAAAACTTTTAATATTGAAACACTTAGATTTCTAATGGGGGTGGATTTTTTTTTATGGCCTTTACTGTAAACCTTCCAACTTCTCCAAGCTCAACTGAACAATATTCCAACGAAATTTGGTCTAAATATGATGTCTAACATACGCTTACAAATTGAATATTGATTTTGATACATCGGAAAAAGAATTAGTCGCACAAAACAACATAAAAAAAAATTCAACTATGTTTGGCGCGAGCGCCCAACTAAAATTATATTCAAATATTGTTTGATACAAAGCAATTCAATGAAGAACGATCTACTTAAAAAACGGTTACGATTTTGCTTTAACCTCACATATTCATTCGAAGAATTCTAAATGTAGAGGAGATGTGTCTAAAAAGCGCCTGCCGGGCAATTTGATCAGCCCGATTTTCTCCTAATCCCGCAAGAATAGAAATGCAATGGTTATAGGCAATCGTGCTAGTCAATGATAGAATCCTACCATGCAAGTTTTACATTTGTAACATGCTTTAAAAAAATAAGAAAAACAATTTTCTTTGGAGGCGACTTTCGATGTAACTTTCCACATCATTTCTCTAAGGTTTTGTTGCTTGTAACCGATTCAGAAGCGATAACTATGAGTCATATTCATTGCGTCGAGTTCCCAGTGGATATCTCAGATGATGAAAACGGTAGGAAAGGATTTATTTCCTTCTCAATTTGATATTTTCCGCATCAGCTTACCATCGAGCAGTACGGCATACCCTCGATCGGGGCAATTTGCTCGCTTTCGGCCGGATAACATTCTCACGAGAGAAATAGCTTGTATGTGAGGGATGCCAGATGGTTTTTTCAAATATCTCTCCATGACACGAATAAATGTCTTCAAATGTAATCATAATGAACAAAAATGAGCAAACCTTCACGATATTTCTAAATCATGTTCGATTAATCACACAAACAATTGTTTTCACGGTACTTTTAAATGACCTCAGTATGTTTTCACACAATTAAATGTCTTCAAAACGAAAACATGTCTCCACATCTGGTATCTGGTATTCTCTTCACTGGCGGGCATAAGTAAATAGATTGATGAAATCTCTCATTCATACATGCTGCTTCTCTGAGCTTTATAGTCTCTGAGAGAAACAGCATATTATACTTCTGCTGGGCCATTTAACATCGTATGATTTGAAAATATAAAATTTGGGCGCCTTACAAATAAAATTCGTAGCAAAATAAAATTCGTCGTAAAATACAGAACGATTACAGATGACTGAGGGTTAACTAATCTACGTACTGACGTAGTTGTTACCTTAATTTTTAAGAGCACGGTCAAGATAAATCAATTCTCGCTTAGGGGGTGCGTATTACACACTTCTCCAATTTTTTTTTTATGTCTTATGGCGGGTTTACATTAGGGAGATCTATAGCTATAAATGGATTTATTTACCCGAAAATAGATGTAAACGGGTGGGAATATATATGACACACTTCTTCGAGGTATATATGCATAGAATTTATAGAATTAATTCAGGCATATGTAAACGCTGGTGAATTTCTCACTGGTGAGAAATCACTAAAGTTGGATGCAGTGCTACTTCAGGTGAATAAATTTACCGAAAATATTGATATTCATTATATAAGTTCGCACTAGTGTAAACGCTTGATGCGATTTCTATAAATCTCATCATATTCCTTCACACGAATATATCACTAGTCTAAACCCACCGTTAGAGTATATAATTCAGAATTGGGTGGTCTGAAACCACCCATGCGTCTCCATTGGATTAATATTTTACTTTTATTATACATATTGTATAACGCGAATCGACCATCGCTTTCACTATCACATCGAGCGAAATTTCGTATTTTGTGAATCGAGAGAACTTTATCGAATCGAATTCATGCTCGAAAATTATGTGTTGCAAATTGCATGCTTTGAAGTTTCTGGAATGTTTCCCAAAGTAAAGAACATAAATAAATCAATGGACGAATTTCGCAGATTCTCAGGCTGCAGTGAAACTTTGTGAGTGTGAATACACTGACCATTTGAGCAATTTTGTTAGACGACATTCTGAAAACGGTGTTTTCGTTACATTTTGACAAAAAATAATTAGGCAAGTGGCAAAAAAAATAATGAGGCAAAAAGCTAGAAATTAATTAGGCAAGTGGCAATTATCAGTTATCACATCCCTTCCTTCATTAATCGTCAATACAGCTGTGGTTGCACTGTTACCCGTGGATACGCATCATCCACCATTGGAAATATCTCTACCAGTACCTCGTACGTGCCAGTACAGTGACGGGTATCCTGTTGCCGATGAATACACCCCCGATTTTGGAAAAATCGACTACGATGCATTTGGTTATTACCTCCCCACTCTTGACTGGACATACCTGAATGCCTGTCAAAATGTTAATGAAATGGCCTCCGATTTCTGTTTCACGTTGGTTGCGAGAGAATGTACCCCACAGAAGACGTCCAGTCTCCAGCCTTCTTGGAGTACGGTTTTACTTCGACAGCTGAAACGCGAAAAAAACGCCTGTCAGCGAAAACATCGTGTTCTACAATCGTCTGACAGCAAACTCAGATTTCAACATGCAAGTAATGCGTATCGTAAGCTGAATTCAGCTTTGTACAAGGCCCACGTCTTGAGAATGCAAACCAATCTGCGACAAAATCCGATAAACTTTTGGAAATTCGTCAACAACGTAAGAGGAAAAACTCAACCCTCCCAAGCAACGTGCTCTATGACGACGTCGAAGCGAATACTCATACTGAACGCTGTGAGCTTTTCGCCAAGTTCTTTACATCCGTGTTTGACCATATACCAGCCAGTGAAGCTCAAGTTAAGTTTGCCTCCTTAGGTGTTCCTTCGGACGTCATAAGTTTGACGACGTTCGTGGTCACTCTTGCCATGGTGATCTCCGCTGCAAAAAAAATTGAAAAGTTCGCTTTCGCCGGGTCCTGACCGCATACCATCGGTATTGTTCTGCCGCTGCGCTGCTGATCTAGCCGAGCCACTTTCTGTCATCTGTCATCTGTCACCGATCAGCACGGCTTCATGCCCGGCAGGTCGGTTACCACGAATCTGTTGAACTTCACCAACACCTGCATTACTGCTATGGAGGGCAAGGCTCAAGTCGATGTCATCTATACCGATCTGAAGGCGGCTTTCGATAGGATCGACCACAACATACTATTTGCTAAACTATCACGTCTCGGATCATCTGCAAAACTCGTGTCGTGGATGAGATCATACCTGACGGAAAGAAAACTGCGCGTTAAAATTCATGGCTGCGTTTCCTCGTGCTTCTGCAATTCTTCTGGAGTCCCTCAAGGAAGCAACTTAGGCAACTTATTTTTTAATGACATTGCTGCGAAATTAGTGTTGAACTACAAATTAATTTATGCTGATGATTTGAAAATATTCTGCATGATCCGTTCAGCTGAAGACTGCCAACGATTGCAACATTTGCTGAATGTGTTTGTTGACTGGTGCCATCTAAACAAACTGATTATCAGCGTACCGAAGTGCTCCGTCATGACGTTCCATCGTCCCAAAAGTCCGTTACAGTTTGATTACTGCATCGACGGTGCTTTGCTTGAAAGAGTTAAAAAAGTTACTGACCTTGGAGTAGTGCTGGATCAGAAATTGAACTTCAACGCTCATTACACCTCAATCATTGCTAAGGCAAACCGACAGCTCGGATTTATTTCGAAGATTGCGAAGGATTTCACTGACCCATACTGCTTGAAGTCCTTATATTGCGCTTTAGTACGACCAATTCTCGAAACTGCAGCCGTTGTTTGGACTCCAAATGTGATTTTCTGGAATTTGAAGATTGAGCGTGTACAGCGAAGATTCATCCGGTTGGCCTTGCGTCATCTACCTTGGCGCGATCCATTAAATCTTCCTACCCGGATCGATGCAGACTTTTAAGCCTGGACACTCTTGAGAGAAGACGCAGAATACAACAGGCAATTTCCGTATCAAAGCTGTTCAATGGGGAAGTTGATTCTCCTCGGCTACTTTCATTACTGGACCTTCGTGCTGCTCAATGACCTCTCCGACAGCGATCTTTGCTACAGAACAGATTTCATCGTACTTTATTCGGATACAACGAACCGCTGCCGTCGATGATTCGAACTTTCACATTGGTGGAGGATCTATTTCATTTCGGCGAGACATCCAGCCGCTTTAAAAAAAGGTTAACAAGTTCGTCGATTGTATAAATAATTGTACTATATTATTATATATTTATTCATTAAGACCACAGATGTCAGATGAATCAGATTTAAATAAATAAATTAATTAATCTAGGGCAATGATGAAACTGAATTTCCATTATCCACAACTGGTTGTTTCATCAAATGTCCCACGATTTTATTTTAGTCTCATCATTGCCCTAGATTAATGAAGGAAGGGATGAACTACTAATTGCTACTTGCCTAATTATTTCCTAGCTTTTAGTACATTATACCGTTTAACTTAAAAAGTTTTTTTTACTTATTTTTTCAGTTCATTTCATAGTTTATTTTTGATCAAAGGTATATATGTATTCTATATATATGTATTCGTGTATGGATTATGTTTCACTGAAGATTGAGTCGATTACTTGCATGGAATCCACGGCCTCATAAACGGTTAACTGCGGAAATTATTCTGAATCGAATAGTAGAAATGGCATTCAATTTTTTTTCAAACCTCAATTACTACTACCAGTAGCTATTACCTTGACAAGGGGTTTCATCATATTCAGATAATAAATTGTTCAATCAACTACAGCAGCAATATTCTATTTATAAAAATTTGTAATTAATGAACTGCGTGAGCGATATTTCCTCTTCTTTTACGTCAAATAACAAGTATTTAGATGAACTTTTTTGGAAAAAATGATAAGCTGCGCCTTGGATATCTACTTATTTCCTGGCAAATATTTCGTACCTTTTGATATGTTGATATCAATAAAACTCTGGCTGATTCATTTTTAAATTATGTTTTTTTTACGTAAAATACTTTACGTAAGTTACGTAAGTTTACGTGGAAATTCAAGCTGGAGTAAAGCTTTATGTGCCTTAATGCATGCTTGTTTACTGAATTAAAGTAGGCTGATTTTTTTAATTTGATTTGGAAGAGAAATTGGAGTCTACAATTCAGAGCACAGCCTATAGTATACAGTATATTCTGTTACTTAAACTAGTCAAATAAAATCTGCTGAGAATGAAGAACATGTACATTATCTCAAAATATTTCACATTCGCAAAAGTTTATGCAATTTGGATAACAACTTTTTGATGGTTCCAATTTGAGATCAGAATAAAATCCAAGAAAAAAATCTGAAAATAAAATCGGGAACGAATCAAATTGAACTTCAAAATAAAACGAGAAAAACACGGGCAACTGATTTTGTGCACCAGCTCAAGGTGTTGGTGAGTGTGAATCAATCTGAATATGGAGTTGAGTTTGGGCGAATAAAGTGGATTATAAATTGGTCCGCTCAATGGTGCCCAGACTGGCTAACTAAATTTGCGCTAGTGCGCTAGCGCTAGAAATGTGAAAAAGAGTCGATGACTGGCTCGAAAATTTCAAAATGGAAATCTATTTTAGTTCACAATTGCAATCAGTTCGAATTATTTTTTATCCTGCAAAGCCTTTTTTTTTATCCCATTTCTTTATTTAAGGCTCATTAGTATTTTAGCTGTAACAGAGCCGAAATTTAATCGTGTACATGTGACATGGTTATCATATCTATAATTAGCACATAACACAGTTGCCATTCGCCAGTATTCCTTCTATACCATTACATATGGTACATTCACACAGTAGCCATTTAGGCGTAAGAGTATTCTTTCTGTTCTTCCATTATCCAGTTGGACCACCGGACAGCGGAGACAGTTGATTGATCATTGTTGAGTTATTTATAGAACAGTAGCTCGATGTGTCTGGCAGAGCAGAGCAGTTGTATGGATGAATCGATCTTATTTCGACCGTGGATCGATCTCCATCGCTGATGATTGTTGCGTGGACGTAGTTATTCTGTAACAACACAAAGATGGTCAATGGGGGCCCTGAGTTTTGAACTCACGATCGATCACTTACTAAGCGAACGCGCAACCAATGTGGCTACGGAGACCCCCTATCCTGCATAGCTTGTAAGTACTAATTCTACTTATTCCTGTATTTCACTCATATTTACATAATAGAACAATTCTGATATTTGTAAATTTCACGTAAATGGGTTTCCTCTAGAATTTGTAACCAAAATTTTGTTGATTCATTGGTATTTCAGCTTCCCAAATTTTTCTCAGAATCCGTTCATCTTTTTGTTCAAATTTGTATTCCTTATTTTCACGTTATATTTTTGGTTAAAGTAGTTATTTAGATTGTTTCCAAAGCGTGATTCGCTTCGTTGGATTAATGTTTTTGTTGTCACGGTTCCTTTCAAACGACAATTCAGACAATCGATAGTGCACATTAACCTGTCAACAGTAACACGCGTAAAAAATCCCTCATTGGAACTATTTCTATCGCAAACTTTTCCCAAATATGTTGACAGAGAGCGAGACGATCGAATTGTCAATAAACTAAAACATCGATAACGATGTTCATACACCTCGGATATCCACCGAGAATTTTTTGAATGGACTGATGGATAACAAAGATTGGTACAAATTAATGGCGCATACGCTTTCTATTTGTACCAAATTTTCTGTAGTGCGTGCTCCTTCATATGCAATCACCACATCATTTTTTTTTTCGATATGATGACGGTACGATTTTTTGGTCCAGATCCATTCACTCGACCGGGGCAGACGAGGCTGAACAACAGAACACAGAAATGGTAATCACCTTGGTATTTTGTCGTATGAATCCCATGAGGTCAAGCAATTGTAGGATGAGTATCGACTAGTTGCAGCCATAATCCCGTTATGAGCGTTGATAGCACTGACACTTCGATTTGTTAACGAACAACGACACCTTTTTCGCAGAACTTCACTTCCAGCAATTTACTGGCGCAGAAATCTGCTTCGCCCAAAGCCACCGACGAAAGGAGCGATTCAAAGGAATCGATAGGTCTTAATAACACTTTCATACTATGCATCACCACCCACCGCAGCACTTGATTGACCTTCGAACGTATCTCTTCTGGGACAAAAATGCGTCGCTAACCGGCATTGATGTGTGTTGTCGATGGTGCCCCAATGATATCCACGATGATGTCCTGCTGATCGATGTTAACATTGCTGAGAGTAATTTTCTTTATCCTTTTACATCCTGTGATATTCAGCTATTCCACAAAATGTTTATTGCTTTCTGATTCCGTCTTAAATCACAATTTACCATAAAAATCAAACACCACACCGATTAAAACGCTAGAATCAGGAGGCTGGCACTGGATTACAATTTTGGTCGAGTAGTAAATGCGATTGTTTTGTTGCACACACACACTCACATACACAGATTGATACTATTGATGCTTCAAGCTTCAATGGAACCGAGCGACGCGAGGGTGACAGGGTGGACCGCCGCTGAGGAATCGCGCGCGTCCTCACGGCGCGACACTTCGCAGCCTCAGAGGCATGTTTACACGACAACGTTCTAACACTAACTGAAACATGTTCCCCATGCTGCTGCTGGGACTGGCGTTACGTTCCCTCTCGGTTCAACTCACCCCATTTGGAGATTTGTCAGTCCGACGAAGAGGGGGTTGAAGAAGTTTTTCCCGTGAAGCGTAGTGCCGGTTGAAGCCTCTGCTACCAAGAATTTGTTATCCTGGCGAGTGAGGGGTAGACAGGTTTGGGGGTTTCTCTCTTGCGTACAAACGGTAGTAATGAGCGAGATGAGTATTTTGCTTTGTGGAGAGAGCTTTTCTATTTGGCGCCAACTTTTGAGCTTTTTATGCGAAATACAACAGCAGATGAGTGATGCCGATTTGCGAGCCCCGAAAATTGTAGCCATTGAACTATTAAATTCAGATTTTTTCAAATGAAATTGGAAAGGGGGGCAGTTTCGAACTAGGGTTTTAAAGAATAAGTGGTGCAATTTTCAACCAAATTCCAATTAAATAAGTTAGTATCCCTTCCACCAATAGCTGTCATATAGGTTGACAACTCCTGGTCGTTTATCATTTACGAAAACAACACAGTGCCCTTTTTATTCACATTTCGAAACTTTTGAGCTTGAAGTTGTAAGTATTTCCTCAATTCAATTCGATTTGGAAATTTAAGTACACCACCTCAGTTAGTAACTAATATGAAACGAAAAAACGCAACGGGAAAACAATTATCTATTCATTAAATAAAATTATGATTTATCTTCGGATGGTAGTGAGGCACAGTGTAGGACACTGTGTTGTTTACTAACAAATAAAAATTTAGTCTGATTCACAGGGCTAATGATGGTTTGGAATTACAAAAAGAAACCCGATAGAGCCAGCATCAACGAGGATGAAATGGAAGAGCTGGAAGAGCTAAAGGGTGTGTCACATCAAATTGCATCACGGAAAAAACGCTGTAGAAATTCGCCCAGTAGACCGATCCTTTTGAAAATTTTAGACAGTAAAATACTTCGAGTCCAAGCCCGTATGCTCGCACCTTCCTCTTTACCCCGTCCATAAGGTTCTGTACAACGTCAGGTTGTAGTTTTTTTTTGAACAGAAATCCTTTTTCTCTTGAAGTCCGCCTCCGATTTGACAACTTTAGGGTTCTCCGGCGCATTGGGCGGGTTCATTTCCTTTGGCACGAAGGTGACCCCGTTGGCTTCGTACCATACCAACACGTCCTTTGAATAGTGGCACGAAGCGAGATCCGGCCAGAAGATGGCTGGGCCCTCGTGCTGCTTCAATAGTGGTAGTAAGCGCTTCTGTAGGCACTCCTTAAGGTAAACCTGCCCGTTTACCGTGCCGGTCATCACGAAGGGGGCGCTCCGCTTTCCGCAAGAGCAGATCGCTTGCCACACCATGTACTTTTTGGCAAACTTGGATAGTTTCTGCTTGCGAATCTCCTCCGGAACGCTGAATTTGTCCTCTGCGGAGAAGAACAACAGGCCCGGCAGCTGACGAAAGTCCGCTTTGACGTAAGTTTCGTCGTCCATTACCAGGCAATGCGGCTTCGTCAGCATTTCGGTGTACAGCTTCCGGGCTCGCGTCTTCCCCACCATGTTTTGCCTTTCGTCGCGGTTCGGAGCCTTCTGAACCTTGTATGTACGCAGGCCCTCCCGCTGCTTGGTCCGCTGGACGAATGAACTTGACAAATTCAGCTTATTGGCGACTTCCCGGACCGAACTTCTGGGATCACGTCTAAACTGCTTAACTACGCGCTTTTGATCTTTTTTCACTGACGGAGCATCCATTTTTGCCGTTCTTCACCTTCCGGTCGATGGTTAGGTTCTTGAAGTATCGTTTTAGTACTCTGCTGACCGTGGATTGGACGATTCCCAGCATCTTACCGATGTCCCGATGTGACAACTCCGGATACTCGAAATGAGTGCACAGGATTAATTCACGACGCTCTTTTTCGTTCGACGACATTTTTCCAAATTTACGAAAAATTGACAGTGAAGCATGCCCAACGTGATCTATACACTCTTATCTGATTATAAGCGAAAGCTGAAGATATAATTCCTAAAAATAAAATTTCTACAGCGTTTTTTCGTGATGCAATTTGATGTGACACACCCTTTAGTTGACATATCATAGTATGAAAAATTAACATTCCTATAGAATTAGAAGGCCTTCATCTAAGTTATGAATCACAAAATTCCACAAAATCATGTTATATTTGTTCAGAATTTGAAATTTCCTTCATCGTGTCGTGAGTTCAAATCCGGACACTTTTTTAATCATGCTTTGAAATCCGGACACTTGTTTTCTTTGCAATTCTTTGAGAGAAATTATTTATTAATTATTATAGAACTTATTAACGGGTGCGTCATAAGTAGCGGGACTAAATGGAATCACGTTTGGTACAAAAGTTTTTAAATAATTCAATTGTCGAGAACTATTGATTATTGACCACTACAAGATAGTGCCATATGTATATATATATATATATATATATATATATATATATATATATATATATATATATATATATATATATATATATATATATATATATATATATATATATATATATATATATATATATATATATATATATATATATATATATATTTATATATATATTTATATATATTATCAATATGGGTATCCAACAAAAGGGCTTGACTAGTAGAACACAGTCATTGATGAAAAATGTAAATCCAAGATGGCGGCCACTACAAAATGACGGATTACATATTTTCGCAAAATCCCATCAATATGGGTATCAAACCAACGAGATTGACTAGTAGAACACGGTTATTTATGAAAAATGGAAATCCAAAATTTTAAAGAAATTGTTGAATGGTTTTACTGTAGAGAAATATACTAATGATACAGATAAAGTACTGAAAACTAAAAAATAAAATAATTGGAAAACACTTTTGAAGTTCAACGGATTCATTATGATTAGAGGAACTGGTACAAATTCGGTATCCCATTTTGTTTTTTTGGACTTAGCTCTTGGCCAACGCTCGGAATTTCTTCATATTACGTCAGCTTATGAAGGGATCTATTGCGGACATTTCCCCGCAAACCGATTTAGAAAATCTTGATTTTGCTCGGAGCTTTGAGCATAGAAGTGAAACAACTCAAATTCGAGTACCCGAGATGCCTCGGTATAAATTTGGCACCCCATTTTTTATTTTTTCAAATTGAAAGAATTGTCCTGAAATCACTGAAAAATGTATTTTTTGACATTTTCATACAAAATAGAAGTGAAGTACACTATCTTACGCAAATTAACTCAACTTTGACGAAAAAGCGATTTTTTCAGGAAAAAGTGATTCATCTTGATTTATTTCTAACTAAAAAAGTAAAACGAATCAAAAGCCTTTACAAAAGTCGCAAGCGTAGTAATTAGTCTCGCATGGGCATGCAATACTTAGCATAGTGTATCATCAACACTATGTTTACATTGGGGTGCCAAATTACCCGCACACCGAATTTTCACTTTGGAATGAAATCTATGAAATTTGTGATTAAAATCTCGATACACGTTGAAGAACATCCATTTCTTGATCCAAATCAGCTTTAATATTAAAAATCGCCTCACTATTCGATTTTTAATGATCTTTCGGAAGACGCACATGAAACAACAAAACTTGAATTTAAAAAAAAACCAGATATTTAAATATAGGAATAGGATGTAAGAAAAAACGAATCGAAAACGAATCGGATCGTATCACTTGTCGTGGATATTGTGGAAACTCATTCCATATGATTTGCGCAAAAGTAGATTACGGTCTTTGTGAGGTTTTGGGAACCTACGATCGAAACATTTTTTGGATGTACGATGGCTGCGCGGATCTATTTTCCAATGAACACTTTCGGAATATGACGTCTCGTTTCACAAATGAAAATATGACAGATACACCATCCATCAAATCGCTTAAAGAGGACATTGCTGAGCTGAAGGATGCAGTTGGTATATTATCCGCCAAGTTAAATTCTAAGTCGCCTAGCTCTACGCTCAATGCATCGTGGAAGCCAATTCCCGGATCGGACGTTGTCAGTAACACTCCGAAAAGAAAACGGGAAGATGATAGGTTGGTGAATAAGCCTACCAATGTTCGAGGCACTAAAGCTGCATCCGAAGTTGTCAAAACTGTTCCTCCGCCGGCGGAATTGCTGTGGATTTATTTATCCGCATTTGAACCGAGTACTTCCGAGAATGACATCGTTAAACTAACTAAAGATTGTTTGAACTTGAGCGCCGATGTATAACCAAAAGTGATCAGGTTGGTCCCTAAAGACAAAGATCCTGCCACCTTAAGTTTTGTTACCTTCAAAGTCGGTGTGAACAAATCTATTAGAAACGCTGCTTTGTCGAAAGATACTTGGCCGGAAAACGTGTCCATTCGCGAATTCATAAACTCCTACCGGAGGTGGGGGCCAATAGCGCCAAAACCAGTTACTTCGAGCATCAGTTATCGTCCCAGAACGCAATGCCTGTAGCACTAAGGAAGCCCCTAGTCCTCCCGACCCAGTCGCGCCTGCAGCTCGTACATGCCTTCTTAGTCGTTCTGGTCCTGTGGTCGAGGAAGGTGTCGGGGTCTTTCGAGTCTCTCATACAGGCAAGTACGTTCATTCTGATAGTTTTCCATCGCCTGATAGTTCTTCGACTTTCAGTGTTCCTCAGCAAAACTGCAGCATTTATCCTGAAATTGAACTCACTGCTTGCATTGAAAGATCCAGCGTAACACCATGCTGCCCACGATCGACACGTATTGTTTCACCAGAGCGAACAACAATCGACGGTCTCTTGATGTACTACCAGAACGTCCGCGGGCTTAGGACAAAGATAGATGACTTGTTTCTGACCGCAGTTGATTCCAACTATGACGTTATAGTTCTCACCGAAACCTGGCTTGATGAACGAATTAATTCCTTACAGTTGTTTGGGAGTATGTATACAGTATTTCGCAACGACCGTAATCATCTGAACAGTTCTAAATCGCGCGGAGGTGGCGTCTTGATAGCAGTTTCAAAACGTTTTAGTTGCTGTCGCGATCCTACTCCTGTCTGTACATCTCTCGAGCAGTTGTGGGTGAAAATTACGACACCACATAGATCATTAAGTGTCGGTGTGATGTACCTTCCCCCAGACCGGAAATCAGATTCCAACAGTATCAACAATCACATCATCTCGACTAGAACAGAATGACTTAGCTCTGGTACTTGGTGATTACAATCAATCTGGGCTGATTTGGAACGTTTCTGCTAATGATCATCCTACCATTGATGTTATTCGGTCGAACATCCCAGCTTCCTGCTGTACACTCTTGGATGGTTTCAGCCTGCATAATTTAATGCAAATCAACAAAGTTACTAATATTAACTCACGGATCCTCGATTTTGTGCTGGTGAATGAAACAGCAGTCACGGAATGTTCTGTTATAGAAGCTCTCGAACCCTTAATCGGTCTTGACAACTACCATCCTGCTTTGGAAATTCATATTAATCTGTCGATACCCGTCCGCGTCGACAATACCACTGAAGTGCGCGAGCTCGACTTCCGAAGAACCGACTTTGTTGCATTAAGGCTTTCACTCGCCCAGGCAGATTGGCAGTTCCTGGATTCCTGTCCATCGATAGATGAAGCCGTTAACTACTTTGAGGAAGTCGTGAGCCGAGTAATTTCTGACTGTGTACCGTTGAGCAGACCTGCTCCGAAGCCTACCTGGTCCAATGCTCGACTACGTCATTTGAAGCGATTGAGATCAAGAGCGTTTCGCAAGTATTGTAACACCCGTAATTCTATTGCCAAATATTTGCTGTCAGTAGCCAGCAAGGAATACCGAACGTACAATCGTTTCCTTTACAAAAGGTATATACGGCGCATTCAGGACAATTTACGGCGTAATCCAAGACAGTTCTGGTCGTTTGTGAAAACTAAACGGAAGGAGGATGGGCTACCATTGGAAATTCACCTGGGCAACAGAATTGCCTGCAGCTCATTTGAAAAATGCAAGCTCCTGGCTGAGCACTTCAGAAGTGTTTTTAACGATCGCTCCGCTTCATCGATCCAGATTGGAGATGCGATAAGAGATACTCCCAGAGACATTTTTGATTTTGATATCGCTACGATTTCATCAGACTGTGTTGAATCTGCTATAAAAAAACTGAAATTCTCCAACACTGCTGGTCCCGACGAAATTCCTTCCTGCGTACTGAAGAATTGCTCTTCTGACTTTATAATACCGCTGTCGAAACTGTTCAATATCTCGATACAGCAGGGTGTGTTTCCAACACGTTGGAAATATTCATTTATGTTCCCGGTTTACAAGAAAGGAGACAAGCAGAACGTCGTAAACTATCGAGGAATCACATCGCTTAACGCCTGTTCTAAGATATTCGAAATCATAATCAACGACGCATTATTTTCTTGCTGCATAAATTATATTTCTGCTGATCAACACGGTTTCTACCCTAAGAGGTCCGTCTCAACGAATCTTGTTCCTTTCGTTTCGCTTTGCCTCAGGAATATGGAAGTTGGATCGCAGGTGGATGTTGTGTACATCGACCTCAAGGCTGCTTTTGATAGGGTTGATCATAACATGCTGCTTGCCAAACTTGAGAAGCTTGGAGTATCTCCAAGGCTCATTCGTTGGTTCAGGTCGTATCTTACGAACCGAAAACTGTGTGTGAAAATTGGTACGGATCTCTCGGAAAAGTTCACCAATAGCTCAGGAGTACCTCAAGGCAGCAACCTCGGACCGATGCTGTTTTCTATATTTTTGAACGAGATTGGGTTGATCCTCCCAATAGGTAGTCGATTGTTCTATGCGGATGACGTCAAAATTTTTATGACAGTTCGGGAAACGGCTGACTGCTTGCGACTGCAGCACCTGCTTAACACTTTCGATGAGTGGTGCTTAAGAAACTTCCTTTCACTAAATGTTCAAGAATGCAATGTCATTACATTTCATCGAAAACTCAAGCCAATAACGATTACATACATGATCGATCATCATCCTTTGCTACGTGTAGAAAAAATACGTGATCTCGGAATTACGCTTGACTCAGCTTTAAAATTCAAGCCGCACTACTCGGACATAATATCCAAGGCCAATAAGCTTCTCGGATTCATCTTCAAAATTTCGGATCAATTTCGCGATCCCACTTGCCTGAAAGCATTATTCTGTACGCTTGTTCGATCGGTTCTGGAATTCGGCGTGGTGGTTTGGTGCCCCTATCAAACATTGTGGGTGGAAAGAATCGAATCAATTCAAAGAAAATTCGTCCGTTATGCTCTACGTACTCTTCCATGGAATGATCCAATTAATCTCCCACCCTACGAGGCTCGCTGCCAATTACTGGGACTTGATACACTCCAGAATAGAAGGAAGGTAAGCCAGGCATTGTTTGCAGCCAAAGTGCTTTTGGGAGAAATTGATAGTCCTGGTATTCTTGCGGAGATATACATCTATGCACCTGCAGGAGTCCTTCGCACAAGAAGCTTCCTTCATCTTAGACCACGTTTGGCGAACTACAGCTTACACGACCCTATTCGCTTTATGTCAGCACGATTCAATGTGTCTTATGAATTCTTCGACTTCAACCAATCTGCCGAAGCTTTCCGTTGCCGGATTCAACATGGACCACTGAATCAAGAATGAATACTGGACGAAGACGCTTCCAACGATGAGTTGTGCTAAATGTTTATGTTTATATTATTGTTTATATTTTGACCATGATATGTTTTTATGTGCTCCTTTCAATGTATGATGTAAAGATGTGGGGTTTTTACGCCATTTGGCTTTTCCCCGCCAATTTTTCAATATGACGATATATAGTCAGATGAAATAAAAATGAAATAAATCTGTATCCAGTACCAAATTTACTCATTTTTCAAATGGAAACAAAAAAATCGTTCTGAGTAGCGCTCTTTTTTAAACGGTTTTATTTAGCTTGATCTGCTTGATCTGCTTGATCTGTTTGTATGTTTGTATGTTTGTATGTTTGTATGTTTGTATGTTTTTATGTTTGTATGTTTGTATGTTTGTATGTTTGTATGTTTGTATGTTTGTATGTTTGTATGTTTGTATGTTTGTATGTTTGTATGTTTGTATGTTTGTATGTTTGTATGTTTGTATGTTTGTATGTTTGTATGTTTGTATGTTTGTATGTTTGGATGTTTGGATGTTTGGATGTTTGGATGTTTGGATGTTTGGATGTTTGGATGTTTGGATGTTTGGATGTTTGGATGTTTGGATGTTTGGATGTTTGGATGTTTGGATGTTTGGATGTTTGGATGTTTGGATGTTTGGATGTTTGGATGTTTGGATGTTTGGATGTTTGGATGTTTGGATGTTTGGATGTTTGGATGTTTGGATGTTTGGATGTTTGGATGTTTGGATGTTTGGATGTTTGGATGTTTGGATGTTTGGATGTTTGGATGTTTGGATGTTTGGATGTTTGGATGTTTGGATGTTTGGATGTTTGGATGTTTGGATGTTTGGATGTTTGGATGTTTGGATGTTTGGATGTTTGGATGTTTGGATGTTTGGATGTTTGGATGTTTGGATGTTTGGATGTTTGGATGTTTGGATGTTTGGATGTTTGGATGTTTGGATGTTTGGATGTTTGGATGTTTGGATGTTTGGATGTTTGGATGTTTGGATGTTTGGATGTTTGGATGTTTGGATGTTTGGATGTTTGGATGTTTGGATGTTTGGATGTTTGGATGTTTGGATGTTTGGATGTTTGGATGTTTGGATGTTTGGATGTTTGGATGTTTGGATGTTTGGATGTTTGGATGTTTGGATGTTTGGATGTTTGGATGTTTGGATGTTTGGATGTTTGGATGTTTGGATGTTTGGATGTTTGGACTGGTGGAATACGGTTATTTATGAAAAATGTGAATCCAAGATGGCTGCCACTACAAAATGGCGGACTAAATATTTTCTCAAAACCTCAATAATATGGGTATTAGTTGAAAGATCTAGACTAGTAGAACACGATTATTTATGAAGAATGCAAATCCAAGATGGCTGTCACTACAAAATGGCGGACTTCATATTATGTCACAACCCCGTTAAGATGGGTATCAAATGAAAGGAGTAGACTAGTAGAACACAGTTATTCATGAAAAATGTAAATCCAAGATGGCTGCCACTACAAAATGGCGGACTTCATATTATGTCAAACCCCGTTAATATGGGTATCAAATGAAAGGGCTTGACTAGTAAAATTATGAAATTATTTATTTTTGAAAGGTTATTTAGGTTATTTATGAAAAATGTAAATCCATCAAAATCCTACCAAATGGCGGACTACATATTATGTCAAAGCCCCATTAATATGGGTATCAAATGAAAGGGCCTGATGATTCGCGGTGCGGTTTATTCGCGATAGCGAGTTCCATAGTAATTCTATGAACCTACCCTAAATTTGACAATGAGTGGTAGGTTTTTGTTCTTCTGTTTTGGTCATGACTTTCACATTATTTGACTGCTAGTGTATACGACCTTACAGATGGATAGTTCAATGATTCCTGTATTGATAAAACACATTGTTTTCATACTGAAATATTTTTAGTCATTTGTTGTATATTCAGTCCGTTTCCATAATAGCATTCGCATTGGTAACGTTAGCATTGTGAGTTGAACACCGTTATACGCCGCATCGGACATTTATAACATTTAGCAAAGACACATTTTCGTATCTTACTTCAAAGCACGTCCCGAAGAATGTGTGCCACATTTCATCCGAGAGCGGAAAAGAAACATTGGCTTTCTGTGGTATGACCATTCCTCCCCATTTCCTTTCGCGAGCATATGTTTAGTTTCATTGCAGAGCAAGCTTTCGTTAATATTCTGAGAGAGGGGATGAGAGCGAAAAAGTAAGTTATTTGTTCTGAGAGAGAGCACCAATCTCCGACATTCGGATGCTCAAGCTTTTCACTGCTAGCGCGTGGAGTTCGTGTCTTTGCAACAGTCCATAACTGTTATATTACTTACGGCAATTCCTTCTTCCCGTTTGATATCGAAACCTCCCCGCGAAGCACATCCCAGCAATAGTGTGTTCAATGCGATACGATGAAGAGGAGGAAGCTTTATTTCTTAAGTGTTTGTTCTCTCGTCCACCCACCGCCCAACCGCTTCCACGATTTGTTCCCTCCCCCTTCGAATGAAAGCGATTGCCGGGCGTGAGCCATTTGTTATATCCGTTCGCAACCGTTTCCCGGCCGGCTCACGGGGCGCTTTAATTTGCTTTCGTTTTGTTTGTCTATTTGTAAATTATACCGATGTTTTTCTTTCCGTTATAGCCCTCACCCCTTCGGGTGCTTTTATTTTCGTCCAACTGTTGGTGCTTTTGGTGTTGAGGGGCGCAGAAAAAGCAGTCTATCTGGGAAAGTGTGAAGTGCTTGAAAGTGGTGAAATGGATGTTGCGACGCGTCCGTCTCTGCCAACCAACCTCCACTGCCAACGTCAAAGAAACGGTTGGCTTGACAATTGCTGTCTCTTTGTGACTGGGACTGGAACACGTGTGAGCACTTTAGGGCGGGTGTGAATCTTTTATGGGTCTTTTGTTCCCCCCCATTCGGGGTGTCATACATTCTCGGAAAAATAAAACGGATGGAGAGGTGCGTTGCTCCCAGTCAATTACTCCTGTCTGTTCGGAGAGCTGCCTGCGATACTATGCGGCCGGCTCAGTTATGAGTTTATGGTTTTTCACTTTGCAATAAACAGGACAGGACAGGATGTGATAAACTGGACAAATGATATGAAAACTACCATCGCTTCGCTGTGGGTAAGGTTTCCACGTTTCATTTCATGGTAACGCATTGATTTTTTGTTTCATCCCTGCTTCCTCTAACTTTTCTATTCGATGTTGATAATTAAAAAAAAAAGTTTGCTGTGTAGCAACGGTCATTCTACAGATTATCATCCATTTTATATGCCGGAAAGTAGAGATGGAGAAGTCTTGCTAGTGGTGCTTCTAAATGAGAAGAATCCTGATATAATCAGTCGGTATCATTTTTGAAGACGCATTTGTGTATGATCTCTGAAGCAGATTGTTTGAGATTGAAAATTAATACCATGACGGCTATTCATTAGGTTATTTTCGTCCCACTTGAATTATTGTGAATAAACACTGGGATTATATGCATCTGCCTCGGTTGCTTATGTACACATATATCCTTGGTTATTATATTCCTTCCTTACTACGTTATATCCCACCGGTGGGAAGCGTATTTGCATAACTCAGAAGACTATTTATCATGTGTTCGTAAAGTTTTCATCGGCTGTTAGTTTCCCCCTCCTGATATGTTTTCAGGTTTTAATTATAATTCATTACATCGCATTGCAAGCATCTGTTAGACTAGAGCAACCAACGAGGAAACCTAATCAAACGAATGAAGAGATTGAAACGAATAGATCTGTTTTTATTAGCAGAACATGATAACAGTTACTAGACTGCACTTTGGCGAATTAGAAAATAATGACAGGAAGCGACATTACTGTTCAACTGAATAGATTGTTTAGTGGATATATGCATACGAAAGTTATCCATTTACCTGGAGCATCGGGCGAAGCATTACGATGAAAATGAAAATTTGAGATAGAAACACACAACAAAATTTGTTGCTGTTGTTTCTGAAGGTATGACCGATAAGTGAACGCTAACCTTTTATCATGGGTTTTGATACACTATTTCGACAACTTTATTATTATCAATTTCTGGAAATCATCGTCCCCTCACTGTTCATCGTAACTATAGAAAAAAAGTTACACCACACAATCGTATGCTGTTACATTTCCATAAGTTGCTACGCTTATAAAAGATTATAATCTCATTTTTTTCAAAATTCAATCCTCAGTCTAGGTTTGTTTCTTTCCTCCAGACTTGCAGATTTGCATTAAAGAAAGAAACGTTTGAGGGTACGAATTTAAAAATAGGATGTACCGTTTTGTCTCATATTCCGAACACTTAAGCTTTGATGACTATTAAACAGTGTCTCATTACTCAAAATGGTACTCTTTCGCGAAATTAATTTGATTGTTTGATACAATAGAGCCTTTTGACGTAGAACTACGTCTTTCATTAAGGGTGTCAAATCAGAAAACAGGTCACGTTTTTATGAAATAAAGTTAACGTTAATAACTATTTTTGTAGCGAACGGATTTTGGCGATTTACATACTAAACAAATCGGAAATTCCGTAAAATTTGTTTAATATGCTATACATAAGAATCCCCTGGTTTGTAAATGGTTAAAATTCATGAAAAATTTAAGCGTTTCCATTTTCCCATACATTTGTTCTGTCCATTTGTGTGCTTTCCCGAACAGAGCTGTCTATAACGAGCAACTTATCGACGACTAACGGAGGGGAAATCGTAGGATTTAAAGTCTCCGTGAACAAAGGAAAAGTAGAAGAATGAAGGGGAATACTTGCCTAGAGTATAAACAGTGGATCTCGCAAACTTTCATTCGGCATCGAACTGTTGAGCAATCCAGTTCACTTTGCTTTCGCTGCGCTTCGATCTAAGATTGGACCCCACCAGTGGTAATCCAACTTGGAAATCGTCGTTTGATTTTTCTGTTCGTTATTCACGTTATTCGTATCGTGTGTTTTTCTCTCCGCGTCATAAATTGGACGCTTCGCGTAGTGTGTGATGAGCAAGAAGAAGAGGAAGGCATGCTCAAGCCCTGCAAAAAACGAGGCAAGCGTCATCTAATGATGCACGCGATGTTGGTGCAGTGAAAAGCGCTCGCACTGAACCGAGCCTTTGCGATATATTACGCATTAGGGATCATTGAAACATTGCCCATCGACCACTATTTTATTTTTTCAGACAGTCTCAGTTCAATAGAGGCAATCCGCTCAATGAAAGTTGATAAACGCTCATCTTATTTCCTAACAAGAATAAGACAACTATTGAGTGTTTTGGTCGAAAAAATATTTAAGATTACCTTAGCATGGGTTCCCTCTCATTGCTCGATTCCGGGGAATGAGAAAGCGGACTCGCTAGCTAAGGTGGGCGCTTCAGAAGGCACACTTTTTGAAAGGCAAATTGCTTATAATGAATTTTTCCACATTCCTCGTCAGTACACGCTCGTAAGTTGGCAGCGCATGTGGAGTGGAGATGAGTTCGGTCGTTGGTTACACACGATTATCCCTAAGGTCTCGACGAGTGCATGGTTCAAGGGATTGAATGTAGGTCGTGATTTCATTCGCGTGATATCTCGGCTTATGTCCAATCACTACAACCTAAACGCGCATCTCTATCGCATTGGGCTCGCAGCAAACAATCTTTGTGATTGTGGCGATGGCTACCACGACATCGAGCATGTTGTCTGGTCGTGTATCCGGTGCCATGCTGCTCGCTCTCAGCTCTCTAGAGCACTGAGAGCACAAGGCAGACAATCGGATATCCCCGTCCGGGATATCTTAGGTAGCCGTGATCCTGATCTTCTGCTTCATCTATACCTGTTCCTCAGAAACACCGATGTCAACGTTTAATGATGTTTCCTTCGTTGTGTTCCCGTTTCATATCCCCCCTATCCGATCGATAAACTTTTACTTAGTCGCGGCAATACATACACACACTCTTTACAGATGCACGGGGCAAAGGTTGTGCAGTCCACTGATCGTTCAACAAGAGCCAAAGGTTGTACCGCTCATGACAACTCTACACGAGCTGATGATTGCGACTAGTGACCATTCTATCCTGGATTCCTCGAGTCGAGAAAGACGCACCACGCTAGATATGGAGTACAGACTAGGGGGGCGTTGCTGATTAATGGTCAGCTGCATCCCAATAGGAAGTTTCCCGTGTCGGGCAAACGTACAGAGCATCGAAGACTGCAACATACCAATTATGAGAACACTTGTAATACTAACCTCGAGCCAACCGCGAGTAATCGGTTACATATTACTAACATAGTTGTAAGCAAACATTGTCGAAATATTGAACTCCCGGCCCCGTTAGGCTGACGCCATATGAGCCTTAATAAATTATATATTTTGGATAAAAAAAAATCATAAAGGCTTCGTTGGTGCCTTTGAGAATGCATCAATGCATTAAACTGACATTATGGCGAAGCAGGCGTTAAGTTTGTGCGCCAGAAAATTATTTCGGGAATTCCAAGCACGTTGAATGTCTTACTGGAATTATTTGGGTTCGCGTGCCAGTCGCAAAACTGCCTTCAACTAGGATTGCATTTACGCTAATATTGATCATAATGAAGCATTGCTACTGTTTTAGAGGTTGTTATTAACAAAAAGAGTTTATTTCGCTTGTTTAGTCACCAAGAAGTGAATGTCGTTCTGGAATTTTGTGTGTGATTAGGTTTCGCCTGCCAGTAGCAAAACTTCCTCCACTAAGGGTGACAGCTGCGCTTCTCTCGAGCATGAGAAAGTAATGCAACTTTTTTCGAGCGCAAAGCAAAGTGTTTATATTCCTAGTAGTTTCACTCACCAATGTATGGCGACTTATATAAAATAACAGTGTAGTTTTACGTCAACAATGCGGTCGTATATTGGACACAACCTCCTATATTTTTTTTTTCATTTGACTACAATAAAATTGATTTACAAATGCATATTTATAGTGAAAAACTAAAAATATGTTTCATCACTTTTGTCTCAAATTCCGAACAGCAAAAATGAAATTAAAAAAAAATCATAACTTTTGAACTACTGGACCGATTCATATGATCGATATATCAAATTAAAGTCAATTAACTAGTCTTTTTGACGTAGGACTACGTCTTACATTAAGAGTGCCAAATCAGAAAACAGGTCACGTTTTTATGAAATAAAGTTTACGTTAATAACTGTTTTTGCTGCGAACGGATTTTCACGATTTGCGTACCAATCGAATCGGAAACATTCTAAGATTTGTTTGATATGCTATACATTACAATCCCATAGTCTATATATGGTTTATATTGATGAAAATTGGAAGCATTCCCATTTCCCCATACATTTGTTCAGACCATTTGTGTGCTTTCCCGAACAGAGCTGTCAATAACGAGCAACTTATGCTGCCACTTGAATAGAAACAGTCGGAGATGAATGAATCGTTGGATTTAAAATTTCCGTAAATAAAGGAAAAGAAGAAGAAGAAGAAGAAGAAGAAGGATAGAAACAACGAAGGGGGATAGCGAAAAGAGAATATTTGCGAAGTAAGTAAGCTGTCGCTAGCGTATAAGTATTGCATCTCCTCTGAGGAAAATTCTTAGAATCTTTCTGTGCTCGACAAAACGAAGGTCGCTTATTCTGCTCGTTTTGTGTTTTACGTTTCCCCTCGAGCAGTGAACGCTAGCTGTAAGGGAAATGGGGGCAAAGTGGTCACCCGCCCATATCAAGCTAAATGGGATAGATTTAAGCGTTCTTTTCGTCCAAATTTACTCAAATAATATTTGATATAGTAGGTACATGTATGAAATAAGCTTGGCCTATTCACCTAGAGTCTCAATTAAAATTTTCTCTTGCACACAAAAACGTAGTAAGAAACACATAACTTTCCGCATAATGAGGCATGGTTTAGTTAGAGTGGCATATTTTTCCAGGGTCAAAGCCACAGAAGGATCTTCTTCAAGAGCAGAATATGATGAGGTATATCAGCTTTAGTAAACAGAACATTGTAAGTTGTTATTCCCCTATGACCACTTTGCCCCCAAACATCAAAATGATTACTATGCTAATTAATCGCTTAGATTAAACAAAATATTTGTTCACCTCTCCTAGAATGTGTGAACAGTTGTCCAAACTGATGATTTGTCCAATATATCAGATTGAATAAACTAAATTTCACGAGAAATTCCTTAGATACCATGCGCACAGAACTACGGCCAAATGGCTATCGAAAGAGCTATTTCTATTTTTATTTGTATTTTGACATGCGACAGCTTTACTGAAGTGCAGGGTGACTCAAAAGTCATTAAGTTCTTCAAACATAAGGTGACTATCAATACGGCATCTATAGTCAATAGTTATATTGCCAAACAAGCAGGTGACCACTTTGCCTCCACTACCCCTACATGTGAATAGCATACCTTCGATACTTAGTTGCCATTCGTATTTGCTCTCGTGGGCATCGAACAGAAGATGCATCTCGTTAAATACTCAGTGCAATGCGTACATTGATATAAAGAAACAAATTGCGGCATATGACCAATTAGTGTAATGTTCTCGCAAAGGCATGAAAGAATCGTTGCCTTTCGAAATGATGAAAACCACGCAAGCCATTAAACCTTTTCAGGGTCCCCGGAACTTTTTACTAAAGAGTTATTTATGAACTTTCGACGTATTCGAAATACTATCCGAAATGCTAAACCAAATTTCAAAAAAAGATTGCGTAGTCCTACGTCCTAAGCGGCCGTGTCTCGGATACAACCCCTCGATTTTTTGGAAAAATGTTCTGCTCGCAGAAAAATGGATTTTCCTTTGGTAATTATTGATTGTATTTGTTTCTTATAGTTTACATGGTTTCGGGACCAAGGGCGCTATTTCGGTATCTATACCTGTAAATGATGTTAAAATGAAGTCTGTAACCCAAAAATGTCAGAGATTTGAATATTAAATTATTTATAACATTAAAGTTCAGTAAATTCACATTTAAAAATGAAGTGTTCTCAATTTCAATCATGCGTAGAAACTTGATTCATATTCCGAAAACTAATTTTAATGAAATATTATTTTATGTCATTCATTTATTGTAGATTCTTACTATTTCTAGCACTTAACATAAAAACAACAAACAAAATAGTTGAAAAAACTACAAAAACTGAAAAATAAACGATGCTTGTGTTCTACAGAATTCGATACCGCAAACATTTTATCATTGGTTTTGACTGACACTTTTTTGCAAATGTTCAATATTATAAGTTACTAGCTAACCCGGCAAACTTCGTCCCGCCCATTTACTTGATTAATTCTCGAGTAATGCAGAAATTTGTGTTTTATTTGTATGGCAGCCACCCCTAAGAGAGGGGGGAGGGGTATCTAACCACCATAGAAACATTCATTGCACCCTAAAGTTTCCATATGCCTAATTTGGTTTAATTTGCTTGATTAATTCTCGGGTAAGGCAAAAATTTGTGTTTCATTTGTACGGCAGCCCCCTCTAAGAGAGGGGGAAGGAGTATCTCAACACCATAGAAACATTTATTGCATCCTAAAACCTCCACATGCCAAATTTGGTTTCATTTGCTTGATTAATTCTTCAGTAATGCAGAAATTTGTGTTTCATTTGTATGGCAGCCCCCTCTTTGAGTGGGGGAAGGACTGTCTAACCATCATAGAAACATTTATTGCACCCTAAAACTTTCACATGCCAACTTTGGTTTCGTTTGCTTGGTTAATTTCCGAGTAATGCAGAAATTTGTCTTTCATTTGTATGGCAGCTCCCCCTTAGAGAGGGGGGAGGGGTCTCAAAATATCACGAAAACCTTCCCCGGTCCCAAAAACCCCTACATACCAATTTTCATGTCGATCGGTTCAGTAGTTTCCGAGTCTATAAGAATCAGACAGACAGACAGACATCACTCCATTTATATATATATATATATATAGATAGATAGATAGGCTATATCGATACCTATTAATGATGTCGAAATGAAGCTTATACCTCAAAGAATGTCTGTGTTTCCATTATTCAATTATTAATAACATTAAAGTTCAGTAAATTTACATTTGAAAATGAAATGTTCGGAATATGAATCATGGGTAAAAACTTGATTCATATTCCGAACACTACTTCAATAATAATTTTAGTGAAGATTTCTGCATAAAATATCATTTTTTTCTCCCATTTACTGTAGGTTCATACATTCTCTAGCACAAAATACAAAAATTTAAACATTAACGATGCTTGTTTTTTACAGAATTTGCTAACACAAACATTTTATCATTGGTTTAGACTGTCACTTTTTTGCAAATGTCTAATATTATAAATTATAGGCTGTATCAATACCTATAAATGGTGTCAAAATGAAGCTTATACCTTAAAGAATGTCTGTATTTTCATTACTCAATTATTTATTACATAAAAGTTCAGTAAATTTACATTTAAGTATGAAGTGTTCGGAATATGAGACAAAAGGTAGGCTACTTCACGAAAATTGTCCAATTTAAAGCGCTTTTTGTTCAGTTGATGGATTTACGAGATCTTTACTCCAATCTATTTAGGCTATCCCTTGCAATAACAACATATAATATAAAAATATAAATGTATAAAATATATAAAACAAGCATTTGAAATAGAGCTTCCCATATTTGTGTTGACCGCAAGAAGCTTTCCTAATGCAGATTAGAAAATCGGTCCAGCCCGTGTTAGGAAAACGCATTGCGGTCTACACAGTTATACTTACCCCTGCACAGACCAAAGCGCATAAATTAGAATAACGTAATTCAGGAAGTTCAAACCGTTAAAAATGGCTCTCGAAATTCGTTCGTAACTAGATGGCTCTCACTGGAATCCGTCGTTAAAGGTTCGTCGAACTGGATCTTTCCTTCATTTTCTATGTCAACCAAGACTGAAACCAAACAGCGAAATGAACTTTGAATCATTGGAACGACTCGTCGACCAAACTATATTATATTTATATATTTATATATAAAAACTATTTTATAGTTTTTCTTTATCTTTTTATGCTCTTGAGAAATATATGCCCAGAACAATACGTCAATTTTAATCTTGGAGACAGCGTCTAAAAAGTCACGAGATAACTTGGTCGTTATTGAAACTGTGAAAAAAATCCCGATTAATTCAATTAGCATGAAACAATTCCATCAGAACATATTCATATTTTGAATACAGCGCGGACTCAATTATATACAGTCTCCGATTTCATTCCATTGTATATAATCGATGTCTGTATATTATCGAGTCAAAAAAATATTTTTTATTCGTTTTTTATGCGTATATTTTTCGTTTATTGAAAATAAAAGAAGAATTTAATTTTTTATTCATCCTCTTGAAGTCAGAAAACACCTTTCTCACATAAAACAATATTTTCTTCCGGAATCTCTCAGAAGGTGATAGATGATCATATTTGATGAAAAAATCCTTCTACGCATATGTTCGAATTTCAACAATGACATAGTTATAGACCTTTTTGTTTTGTTTCGAACTCTGTTGCCTCAAACTGGCCCTACATTAAAAAGTACGCTGCGTAAGCCAATTCTGTTGCCTTCATTTGAAAGATGAGAAAATTTAGTACAGGATACAGTAGCACAGGGTGGGCCATTTAGAGTGGAAGCATCTGGCAACCCCATAACTTTTGACAGAGATGTCAGATTAACAAATGTCATACCGCGTTGGAAGCGTCATTTCAGTACAATTTTAACCATGGAACAATACACACCTAAACAACGCGCTGAAATTGTTCAGCTGTACATTCAAAATAACGTGGCTTTTGGCAAAAAATCATAATGTCTGATGAGGCGCATTTCAACTTGAATGGAGGAGTGAATAAACAAAATTGTCGGTTTTATGCTACTGAAAACCCTCAATTCATCGAAACGCAACCTCTTTACGACCAAAAAGTTACTGTGTGGTGTGGCATTTATGCCGATAAAGTCATCGGCCCGTACTTCTTTGAAAACGAAAATGGAGCAACGGTAACCGTGAATGGGGAGCGTTATTGGACAATGATAACCGATTTTTTATTGCCATTTGTTCGTGAAAATGAATTGGACAATTACTGGTTCCAACAGGACGGCGCTATATGCCATACAGCGGCTGCCACGACCAAATTATTGCGCGAAATGTTCCCCGGAAGATTAATATCGAAAAACGGCGATTATGACTGGCCACCGAGATCACCTGATTTGACGCCTCCTGACTTTTTTTTATGGGGATATTTAAAATCCAAGGTATACACTGGTAAACCAAGGACCCTGGCTGCGCTGAAAGACAATATCCGACAAGAAATTGCTGCCATATCGGCCGAAACATTGGGCAAAGTGATGGAAAATGCCGAAAAAAAAGGGCACATTTTGCGGTCAAGGCCAGAGGCGGTCATTTACGAGATATCATAATCAAAAAGTAGTTAGAACAAATCTCCTTGGACCAAAATAAATGAATTTAAAAAAAAAATAATTAAAATTCCACTTCTTTACTTTGCTATTGCAAAAACAAATCCTTCCACTTTAAATGGCCCACCCTGTAGTTTAAGTTAGTGGATTTAAATAACTGTTTTTGAAGTGAAAATTTCAATGTTAGTAATTTTTAATGTGTGATTATCAATTTTATCCCAAAAATTCATATTGAACTTGATTGTTTCTATCAATCAAATTGAAGTTTCCCAAACTACTCTACAATTTACTCTTTGGCACCCAACTTCTATATTTCCTAATTTCGCTGCAATATCGATATAAACAATTCCTGGTGAAAATTCAAGCAAAATCTTCAAAAATCATGATTTTTACCCCACTGTACATATAATAGCCGCTTTAATTCTACTTTAACGCTCAAAGGTAACATTTTTTTCTTGAAACAAGTCATATTTGAATTGTGAATTTTTTTTTTCAGTTTGTATATAATCGAGTCCAAAATTGTATAGAATCGAGTCCGACCTGTACTTATTTTTTCATGCGTTGTCAGTTATCCCTTTTTTGAATACTACTTTTTAGTACTGCATTCTAATTCATTACAACTATTACATTTTTGTGTTTCTACCAGGAATACATCATAATAAAGGTATTTATAATATTTTAATTATTATTATTATTTTATTTAGACTATGGTTAATGGCAGATTAGTGTGATACATTTAGAATTTAAATAAATGACATTCAATTATTTAGTTCAGCATTTAGATTATTCAGTTCAATTGAATTCTTGTTTGCAGAAACTAATCGAACGTCTTTTCTTCTAACCTGTGAGACGTCGTCTATTAACGAACGAATGCGAACTCAGAATGCTGTTTTATTGGGGGAACGAAGTTCGCTGGGTTTCCGATAGTTTTTCAGTCGCTTATTCTAAAATCTTATTTTGTTCCCTATGATTCGTTATGAATGATTTTTAGTGTTATGTGTTAACAGTAGGGCTCAAAATGCTTTTCTATTTGACTTGAAGGATAACATTGAAGTCCTCGTAGCCTGCTTGTATGAGTAAAAAGAAAATTCATTAAAATTACAATATGAAATATTTCCATCTAATTTATTCATTAAAATTCAAATGAAAACAATAATTCCAGTCGTGTCCTTATGATCAAAATATAAACACTGACTCAAACTCAAAATCGTACACAAATAGAAATAAGCTTTCGAAACATTTTATTCAGATAATTATGTATACATCATTTTAAAGCCAAAAGTTGAAGGTTTAAAGCTTTTGGAATATGTTACGAACATATTTCTATCTTGATGTGTGTAGGTGTAGTGGATGAAAACAATGGGAAGAAATAAAAAATCGACTTCTTTCTGTTTTTCAAAGATTTTATGGACTAACACGATTTTTGCCAACCAACTTGATAGCAAATTCAATAGGCGTTCATGTAGGAACATTCCATTCCAGAGATAATTTTTTTTTGATTGAAAAATTACCCCTTCGTCTTTGAGGATGAACACTTTAATAAACAATGATCGCACCTCGAACGGAAAGGTAGTTTTGAAAACTCAAATAACTTTGCACGAGTTTGTGTTGTTGCTTGGACTAGCATCAATTTTTAGTATGTGACAAAAACAGGGTTTTAGAAAACCATCTGTAATTTTGCAAATATTGCAGTACGTTCTAATGTTAGTAGGAGAAATTTTTGCTTAGGGTATCCCCAAACACCTGTGAACGTTTCATATTGATACGTTCAACCGTTTTTTTAGCCGATCGATCAAACTTTGGAGGAAATAAAAGAATCACTTCAACGCATACTAAACCAGAAGTTCTAAATGCTATGCGTACTGTCAGAATGAACGATTCGAAACTTTCGTTTTGACATAGGACTATGTCTTTGATTTCTATATAGGGAGGTCACTCTACGAGAAATGTAACGATTCATTAAGAGTTTTCACACGCATGTTACTCAAAATCGTTATTACGACATATGTTGTGTTATACATGGTTTTCCATTTCGGGCTTCCGAAAGTATACAGCCCTGCGCTGACAACCGTTTGACATAGCTGTCAACCAAAGCGTCATATCGTTAGTTGAATGTCTGCCATTTTACAATATGGATCGTTTTAGCATCGCACAACGTGTTAATTTTGTTAAATTATATTATAAAAATGATGAATAACCGGCAAATGTTTTTCGAATATTACGGACGGATTTTGGCCTACAGTGCACACAATCGCTAATTTAGTGCGTCAATTTGAACAAACTGGATCCGTAGCGGATATTGTGAAACCTGTGCATCATCGTAATGTGCGTTCGGCCGAAAATATTGCTGCTGTTGCTGCCAGTGTGGAGGATGACCCGAATGTTTCGATTCCACGGCGTGCTCAGCAATTGGGCTTGTCAAACACATCATTGTGGCGAATTTTGCATTTGGACTTGCACCTACATCCATATAAAGTCCAACTGGTACAAAAATTAGAGCGTGGTGACCATGGAATGCGTCGGGCATACGTCGATTGGGTGAACGAACAACAGCAGCAAAATGCTGAATTTTCGCTTCAAATTTTCTTCAGCGATAAGGCACATTTCGAGCTTGGTGGCTATGTGAACACCCAAAATTTCCGTATATGGGGCTCAGAAAATCCACACGTGATTGTTGAGAGGCCATTGCATCCGCCAAAAGTCACTGTTTGGTGCGCATGCACATGCCCATTCTCCCTTTCCTATACATAAGCAGAACTGAGCACCCAATGAGATCAATTCACTACAGCAGCTACGCGAACTTCCCAGGAGAGCACTCATGGCCATAGAATACTCAATGGGCCTGATTATCGAATACACATCACGGTGGAAACGAACTAAACGGCACGCCATTGAACTACGTTTTACGAGTTAGTGAAGTGTCGGAGATAATGATGAGTTTTCAGGCAGAATGAGCACTTTTCAAATCAAAAATCATTAATGAAAATTAACTTCTTCGTATCAAACTGGTATTCAATGTGAGTGGAAAACTGTGTTTTCTTCGTGTGATATAATAATCTCATACAAAAGTTTCATCTGAAGACAATTTGATATTATAATGATAAGTTTAGTGGGAAACTAATCTCGCATCCAGATGTCGACACCGTACCGTTGTCATCGCGAATACGTTTCATTCCGTTTCCAGCGTGAAGTGCATTCGTAGTGTATTCGAGAATCAGGCCCAATATACATCATCGGGCTATGCAGTTATTAGAAACAATGTTTCGGACAACGTTGCAACGAAGGGAAAAAAATCCATTTTTATCTATAATATATTTCTGTAGTCTTAGATTTATTAGACTTTGGCTTATATTTATGTGGATCTGAACTATTTAGACTTGTGTTTAAAAATTATAAATGATGACTACTTGTCTTCTTCTGCATAATTGAATAAACAGAAGAAAAGGGTAGTAATAGTTTCAATGGTATTTCTGAACAAAATGTGGTTCCGGATTCTATCACGTTATTTCATCTAACCTGTTTAAAGGATACAAGTTCATACGGGAAACGGTTTTTTCAGGGCTTCCGTTTGATGTATCAAAAGAGAAAAAAAATACATATTTTAAACAATGAAAAACTCAATTCAAATGCAATTACTACACGCAATCACAGTCCCATGTCAAGATCCCGTCCGTGTCCCTAGGCCCAGACCCATCAACTTTTATTGCGAGGATTCACACTCACACGTATTGTTCTAGACTTCCAAAAGAAGCGAAAAACGATCTGCATGGTACCCCATCAAATCGAGTTTGAGTCTCTGTATATGAAATGGAATTTTATCAATATTTCGTTCATGTCCATATGTATTACTCGCTTTAGTTTGATATAAAAATGAGAGATAAGTTCTTGTGAAGGCTAAAGTTAATCGGAAATAATTTCATATTATTCCATTTTGTTTGAAACATTCTCAAAATCACTCTTAGCTTGTGTCATACTAATTTTGAGTACACCTACAGATCCGGGAGTACTGTGACTTCTCAGTATTTTACCTATATAAATGACTTAATATCATGAATAATCAGAAGGTAAGCAAATGGATTTCATCGACAGCTTCTAAATAATTAAGGAAATAAATTGGAACGAACGAACAAATTCCTAGCCACGAATGAACATTCCAGCTCCGATAGCTCCGTATCATTCCTGAAGACAATTTGCTTATACCAGATACCATGCTTTTTCGGCAGGTCGAAGTTGAAGGTCAGAAGATCACCAATGTGCTCAGTTCATTCCTACATGCAATGAAGACCCATCTCCGCCCCAAAACAGAAATGCAAATGCATTACCATCGCTTTGGGGGAATTTCACCAACAGCAACAACATAACCGCAGTAAAAACTCTGTACTGATTCAGCATCAGCATTGTAACCTCCCGGAGAAAAATACTCAAATATCCTGGTTCTTAACCTCGCAGTCAAGGTCGTGCCAGAGCATGTTACTTTCCAACTTTTCGAATCGTTCCCGCAGATTCACGTCGACGATCCGACGTCGACCGTGACTCCCGGTTCCATTTGTCTCAGCAAGCAAACGCCGTTGGCATTTTTTTAATATTTATTTATTATTTTAATATTTTACTTCGTTGCTCCCGTATATTTGTATATTACCCAGCGGTGCATATTCTTTTTTTTTCAGCAGCATAAAAAAACACAGAATCGGTAGAATTTTCATCAGCATATGCTTCCGTGCCCTTCCCGAAATGCTCGCGAAGGGTAGCAGTAACAAGTTGGATTGTGGCCAACCCAGCTTGAAATGAGCTTTAATCTAATGTGAGTACAGAGGAGAAAGCTTGACTCCATTATTTACCCTTCAGTAAAAAAACCGAAAGTACTCTGTGACCATTGTTACGGTCGAATGTTTTCCATCCTCGGCGGCACGACGCATGGCGCCGTCGGTGAACCTTAACCTTTCGACAATAATGTGATCCCCACACATAATAACAGCTGGTCGGAAATAATGGAAAGATATTCGGTAACTCGTTTACCGGTTCGTAAATATTTAACTGTCGGTAGAAGGCCACAAGGGGACGTGTGAGGGGACCATTTCATCAATCCGAAGCTCGTGTCCTTCTACCGATGTGTCATAGTTTCATACACACAGGCGGAGGTGATACGGGCTGACCTTCTAAGTTTTTTTTTTCTTTCCTTATCACCGTCAATCATACATTGTTGGCCGTTCTGGGCGGACAATGTTAACCATATTCTGGGGGTTTGTTGGACAAACGAAAAATACTACCCAAACAATAATGGTGCTTGGAGGACCAAGGACAATTATCTGATATAAGTGTGATACACAAACAACGCCAGTTTCAAAGTAACGTCGTTGACTTTCGGATGCTATGTTCCTTTACGTTGACGTTGACGTTGTATGGACATCGCACTTCAGTCGGTTGACAGTGCAGTCATATCTATCGCCCGGATCGCTGATGCAGAGCAGAGCAAAAATAAATAATTGAATACGGTTTTCTGGTTCGTTACTCTAAAAACCACTATCGGTAAGCATAATCGATTTACTCCACCGCGTAACTATCCCTTCGGCACAACGTGCAATCGATAATTAACTTTCATAAAACAATGGAACCTAGTTGCTACGTGGTAGCGGAATCTACTGAGCAGAGCAGAGCACACAACGCTCCAAACTTTTGCAGTACTATTGCGTAAGATTTCCTCTTCCCGATAAGAAAATAATGACTTCTATATACTACACAAAAGGGAGATATGAGCACACGTACCCATTACATTCTGTCCAGTAACTACATTTACTGCCCCTACGTAACCCCCTCGCAGAGGACCGACAGAGTGCATCAAACATTTTGAGAGCGAAGGCAGAAGGAGGATGGGTGTCGGTGTCTAATGCTTAGATAAACTTTTGATGGTTAAATAAATTTGGAGTGTCCCACAGAAGGAAGAGCTCAATTAGAATGCAAACTCAGATATCCTCAATGTCTGCTGGAATCTGCACAAAGCGAAGGAAAAAAGGAAGGATAAAGGAAATCCGAGCACTCTGTGCTTCATGAAATATTAAACATTTAAATTGAACGGATTCTGCATTGTACTCAGCACCGTAAGCTTCGAAGCGATTGTCTTCTATCATAATTGTTGGAACGGGGCTGGGGTGGAGTGATTGATGGGGGGGGGGGTGTATTGAAAACAATTATTACTCTCAGGCAGGAGAATTCATCCGTCTGACCTCAGGGAATCTGTTTGTGATTGAAGAACAGGAGAAGTTTGTGGACGGAGTAATCAAGACACCTGCAAAGTGTTGGTCACTAGAAAATGTTTCTTGCAAAAATACTCCAATGATGTTGTATGGATGCGGTGTTAGATGAGGTTATCGATTATTCCTGTCAATGATCTAAGCCAGAGTGAGTTTTTACACTTCAACACAAGGGCAAACAATTAAACTAAGGGGTTATAATCATTTTTTTCTCATCTCGATACAATGTTGATACTTTAACACATTACGGGTCGCTCACGAGTATTCTCGTGTTTCACGTTCCGTCTGTTACGGATGGATCACAAAATAGCCCGTGTTATCCACACTTGATGGTTAAATCCTTAGTCTGCCAAGAAGCTAACAAGGTCTACCGTTGACTCGCCTTTGTCTCATCCACATCGAAGGAAGCGATCTCATTCGTGGAATCCGAACAAATGAAGCGTACAAGTTTGCCCCAGAACGTGCGGTCCCAGGCGTATGTCTTCCAGATTGCTTTGCGGTCCTTAATATGTGAGGAATGTTTCAAATAATTGAATAGTTCAAGACACAATTCATTTCAAGATTTATAGCAAGCAAAACTTGATTAAGCACACATCCATTTTCTGTTTGTACAGTCGATAGTACTTTTATTGGTTTAAATTGAATTTTCACAGAAAATCATGGAGCACGCCCACAAATATTTATATTCCGAACATATCTCGGAAACAATAAACACCTTCTCGAATGTGTGATATTTTGTAAAACAAAGGTTATTGAATTTGTCGTTGGGGTTTATAATAAGAAAAAATGAGTTTTTTTTTATTAGGCTCCATACATAACAACAAAATTGATCAGAGAAAAATGAGAGTGTATGTAAACTCTCCCTCTTTCCTTTTTATGCCTGTATTTTTCGTTTCGTTTATACTCGTTCAGTTTTGTTCGAAATGCCGTCAAATTAAGAAACACCGTTTAAGTGCATTGTACCGTTCTTTAAACTGTTCAAAAATAGCGGTAAAATGTATCTGGCAAACCAATGTTCCAGTTCCTGTTTTGACAGTTTAAATTCGCAAGGAAGGTAGTGGAAGACCGGCCCGAATAATAGACAAATAGACCGTTTGTTCTCTATTTCATTGCCTCCCGACAACTAGAATATGAATTAATCAACGGGACGCAACAAGGAAGCTCAAGTGTACTCAACAGTACACCTGCAAAACGTTGAAGAGAATTCTACGCGGCGAATGACCGGAGATGGCTCATGTCATGGCGAATGGGGTGACTAACGGGTGTTAAATAAAAAATGAGAATTTTTTCAATGCCTTTCAGTAACTCAAATAAAGAGCGTAAAATTTTCTTTCTCCAAGAAAATTGCTCTTTGGGCTCCCTAGAAACAGTAGGCGTGTTTGGTTTTGCTAGTTTGAATTTAGTCAAAGCAAAGATGGCGTCGAGCCAGCACGTGCTCCGCGAACGCATTGTACGGTTCTACGAAACGCATTTCCAGCAAGGAAAAAAGTTCACGGTGGCACATTTTAAGGAAGAAAATGTACCTGCCAGTACGGTATATCGTATCCTGGGTTCCCTGAACGTAGAGCGGAATGTCGGAAGTGGTCGTCCGGTGACGATGATGACGAAGCAGAGGAAGACATCGTTAAAGAAGCTGTTTGACAACAAGGATGCAACCAGCCTGCATGACGCCGGTCGGAAATATGGCTGCTCCCACGTATTGATTCATCGAACCCTCAAGATGGAAGGAATCGTCTGCAGGAAGAAGACGAGGTCGCCGAAGTACACGGAGGAGCAGATTGAGACGGTTAAATCACAGTGTCGGTGGATGACCAAAAAATACCGCGGGACGTCTTTCGTTCTGGACGACGAAAGCTATTTTCCGCTGTCCAAAACGCATATTCCAGGAAATGATAATTACTACTCCCACGACAAGTCATCCACACCGTCTGAAGTGAAATACAAGTTCAAGCACAAGTTTGAAAAAAAGGTTATGTTGTACATCGCCATTTCCGACCGGGGCATTTCAAAGCCTTGGTTTAAGCCGAGCGGTCTGGCAATCAACCAACAAATCTATCGAGAAGAGTGACTCGATAAAATCCTGCTGCTGTTCCTGAACGAGCATCACGCGGATGCGAAGTACGTCTTCTGGCCGGACAAAGCGTCTTCCCATTACGCCAAGAAGACGCTGGCGTATCTTGAGGAGAAAAAGATACCGTTCGTGCCGAATGATCGTAACCCAACAAACTTGCCCCAGTGCCGCCCAATAGAGGATTTCTTTGGCTCACTCAGTGCCCTAGTGTATAAAAACAATTGGAGGGCCAAGGACACGAAGCAACTGACTACAAGAATCCGGAATTGTATCCGGAAAATGGACGTAAGTGCCGTACAACGTTCTTGTGAGAGCATCGCGACAAAGTTGCGTCGAACAGCAGACCACGGCCCTTACTCAAACATTCACTGACATTTTTTTGAAGAAAATACATTATGTTATAAATAAAAAATACTGAAATCGATGAAAAAAAAATTTGTTTTATATGTGATTGAAAAAATTCTAATTTTTTATTTAACACCCGTTATAGTTTGTCATTAGGTGAGATTTGAAGTCGTGTCCTCGAATGTTATCGACTCTGGTATCAAATAGGAGATAAAAATTAAGGTGGCATCCAAAACAAAGCGGGAAACTTTGCAATCTCACCTCATTCGCCGCGCGGTATAAAGGGGTATATAAAGTCCCAAAAGAAGTTGAGAGCATCGAAAAAAATATTTTTAGAGAACTTTTTTTTAAAATTGTTTTGTTATTTTTTAATAAAAATATTCCTACTTTTCATTCTTTGACCAGAATTTTATAGATCTTATAGTTTTTTAGTTAGAAGTTTTCATAAAAATTTAAGAAAAAAAACTTAAGCCATTTACAACAAGTCGTCTAAATTTTGTCGTAGGACTGCGTCTAGCAGGGGGTAAAATGAAAATGTAAATACTGAACATTTAGACAAAAATTAATCATTCCGATTGATTATAACTCGAGCATTTCTCAATAGATCCCATAGATGATAATTGATAGGAAATATTTCTACACATCTATCACAACGAATAACATTTTATTTCCGTGAAATAAACAATCGAATAATTTTCGTTTATTTTAATTGTGAAACGTCAGGCATTATCTAAACGCGCTAAATTCCACGTTCCGATTGTCCCGATTTGTGCTCCTCAAATTGTGCCCATCAAAAGGAGTGCTCCAGTGGCTGAGTGGTTATCGTTACACCTAACATGTCGGAGGTTCGGGTTCGATTCTCTCTTTTTTTAAATTTTCTCTATTATATTGTAATCTCTGCGTGAGAGGTATGGATGTTACCACTACGCCAGATCGCCTCCTTGGTTTCGATTCTCGTTCTGGTCGGGGGAATTTTTCGTCAAAGAAATTTCCTCCGACTTGTGCACTGTGGTCACGCGTATTCTAGAGCTTGCCACTCAGAATGCACTCAAAGCGTGTTATTTGGCATAGAAATCGCAACTAAGTACAGGCCGGACTCGATTATCCGGAGACTCCATAATCCGGAAGTATTTTATTATTGATTTTCGGAAATTTTGAATAATTTGTAAAATAATGCCATATTGGATAGCCAATATGGGTATCAACTGAAAGGGCTTGACTAGTAAAACACAGTTATTTATGAAAAATGCAAATCCAAAATGGCCGCCTCCACAAGATGGTGCCATACATATTTTTTTACAACCCCATCAATATGGGTATCAAGTGAAAGGGATTGACTAGTAGAACACAGTTATGCATGAGGAATGCAAATCTAAGATGCGGGCACTACAAAATGGCGGATGACAATCTTCTCAGAACCCCATCAATATTGGTATCGAATGAATTGATTTGACTAATATTATTCTATTACATCATCATTACATCACATCATCAAAATATTCCGAAGAAAGGTTAGGTAAGAAATAAAAATTTAAAAAAAGTTGAACGGCTTTATTGTAGAGAAGTATACTGATGATCCAGATAATTTACTAAAAACTAGGAAATAAAATAAGTAAAAAAAACTTTTTAAGTTGTACGGTTTTATGTACTAAAAGCTAGAAAATAATTAGACAAGTAGCAGTTATTAGTTATCACATCAATGATAAGACTAAATTAAATCGTGGGATATATGATGAAACAACTAACTGTGATAATGAAAATCTAACGTTTATTCCTTACCTAATTTTAATAGGAATATTTTTTTAAAAAAACAACATGTACTGTATTGTTCGGTATTCGTCGAATCATTTCATTTGATACCGATATTGAGGGGATTGCAAAAAAATATGTATGGCGCCCTCTTGTGAAGGCGGCTGTTAGAAATCATGTCATGTGCAAGATAGAGGTTTTATGGAAGAATGGGAATGGTTTGAGAAATGCATATAAAACATCGAAAAAAAACTAAATGGACGTCAAATATGCTTTTGTCATATACCACATATATCACATTTGTCATATATCACAAAAAAAACGCGCAAAAATAGGTTTTCATGTATGAATGAACCAACAACGGTTGGCTCTTGGAACAAAATAAATTCAGAATCAAAGTGCTCGTAAAAGTGGTGCAAAATTAGACCATCAAGATGAACTACCCAGAATTTTTCAGAATTTGCAAGGTTCAAATTAAAATTTTATACTCTTTTCATCGAAATTTTATTTTGTTTATTTTCAGATGGAAAAAGGAACCTTTTGAAAAATCACCGCGCATTGCTATACACCAAGCATCAAACGACTAGTTCGTAATAAACGGTCTCTTCTTATTAGGGAATTTAGATTTATTTAGATGGATACGTTTTAGTAAAGCTAGAGTCATTTAATATCTTTTCGCACAAAAAAACGATCTATATCGGAACCATGTTGATCAAATAAACATGTAGAGTACTTAAAATGAAAATCATTTGTTGCTCTTTAACGGAAAAATCCACCAAATCAGGCCAAAACTTTCCAGGTCCGAAAGAAGTACGGAAGAATACTTTTTTTCAGGAACTACGTAATCTTGTTTGTCATGAAAACCTGTTTTGTTTGGTTCGTAGCTGAAAATACCTTTCTGGAACATAGGTTTCTTGTGAATTGAACGACAAAAACGAGTTTGAACATTCTAGGGGCATCACCTCGACCCAGTGGCATTATGAAACTTTTATCCGGGAAGCTGCCTATAACCCATCTGGAACCAGCCCACGTGGGATTCTCGAAGTGGTGTCCAAAAGTAATGTTTGGCTCACGACTTCCATGAAGTACATGAAGTCTTAGAAACAAAATGAATCGTGAAGAATTTGTCAGCACTGAAAGATAATAGGAGTGCAGCAGTAAAACAAACAATGAATACAAATATCAAATGACCCGAGCTAACTTTCAATTTTGTTACTTCTGAAATGCTACTTAAGTGTAACTAAAGGATAATGTGAAGATACTGTTTGGTGAACTTATCTTAGTTTTTGATTGAAATTTTTAGGATTATGAAAAAAGAGTATTTTTACGATTTATATCGAGTTTCAAATCGATGATCCAGTAATGACTTAGATTGCAGCCGGAAGATCGCCTCAAACAATCCATGTGTTCCCATCGGTTCAATATAAATGATGAGATAAATATTACATGAATGGATACATAGATGTTTGAGACGAACCATAGAAGTTGATGGTTTCAATAATATATCTTCAAAACGGAAAAAAATATTTCTAAAATTTCGACACTTCATGTAATGTAAGATGTCTGAACTTTCCAAAAACTTATACATAAAAACGCGGGGGTCTCTTCTAGTCCGAACTCAACATTATTTATTTTTAAAGTGCTTCCGAGATTGCTGAAAATGTATGTTTTCAAAAAACCGAAAATCATCTCTTTTCCATTACAATCGTAGCACTACCAAATTCAAGCAATACAGTCCAATGCACAGACAGTTAAATTCATTAATTTCGACTTACCCACCATACCAAGATTGGATTAATGGTCGACCGGCAGTGAAAAGTTTAATAAAATACAAATTAACGAATCCCAGCCAGAAGGACCTGCCACTTTCTGCTGCTTGCCCTGCATTCGGGACTCCAAACACGGAGCAACTTTTAATGGGAAAATTTACTGCTCGGAAAGTGGAGAAACGATTCTCCCTTGGCAGTGTCTACCTGCCGGGCGAGGGAGCAGATTCTGGCCGGCGCGTGTGAAATATGTTTTTAATTAAAAGCCACCAGGGCGGCGCCGTTTTTGTTTGCGCCCCAACGCATTTTGGCATAGCCGCCCCCCCCCCCCCTTCCTCGGCTAACCTCCACAAACAGAAAAACGGCTAACATAAACAGCTGCAAGCAAACTTTTTTTTTACCTTGGGATCTGAAGTGCGATCTCGTCCAGACTATCGGACGGGCTCATCGGCGTCTTCTCGAAGAGGCGCGACGGTCCGAGGGTGAGATGGCTGAAACCGGAATTGCAGGACACACCGCGGAAGACTTTGGCGCCGCGTCGTTGCCGCTGGCGCTGCTGTTGCTGCTGCTGCTGCTGTTGCGCCTTCTTGCGCTTCTTGTTGGCCTCCTCGCGCTGGAGGTTGTGCAGCCGGAAAAAGAATAGCGACATACTGCTCTTTTGGGGCGGTTTTGGTTTGATGATGTGTTGATATTGAGTGGGTTGTTGGTTCACGATCAGTTTCCAGGACCAGATGTCGCCGGCGGACCATGGAAGCAAAAATTAGACATTTGTTTTGATCGTTCTTTTCGGTTTCTCTAGGGTGTGTGTGAATTATGATTTGGGGCAACTAGCAGGTGCTAAGGGGGAGATACGCAAGTCACCTTTCGAGAGCATGCATACAATATTGTACAATTTAAGACAGTGACAGTTTGCACATATTTACAGAACAACACATTATATAATCATGCATATAATAATATATTTTACATAATGGTTTTTGGGAGAAAAATACTTAATGCACTACCGAAAAAGTACCTATGAGAAAAATCGTAATCGATAATTTAAACTTCATTCATGAAGGCTTCTTATTCAAATTCCGGATTCCACATTAACGATTAAACTAAAGATATAAATGAAAATTTCTAGACGAGAGCTTCTATATTCCGAAATTCAGATCCCAATTTTGGCATGATCCATTTCATCATACTTACAGTGATGCTCCTGAATCCGGACGCTTTTTGATCCGGACACTTTTTCATCACATTCAATATCATGCCAAAACCATGACTATTTTGAATGTTGAATTAATGTGACTGTTAAAAAATCAAAAATCAATGTGGATTTCACAAACCCATGTCCGGAAAAAAAAGCACATTCAGAAAATGAGTTTAAAACATTGAAGGAGTTGCATAGGGGTATGTTAGAAGCCTTTGTATGGACTGTGGAGCAAAGATTTTCGATCCGGGAAACCACGAAACTCTTCGGTATACAGGACGGGGTCGATTATATGACCCGTTTGTATGTACACTGATGGACATAAATATTCGGCATATGCATGAATCTACCACGAATGTTTTTTTACTAAGCGATATTATTCCAATCCACTTCCGAAGATTATTCAAGTGAAACAATATAGTCTTATTATAAATTTACTTTATTGGGAAATCAAAACAATGAAAACAATTAGCTTATTTTACAAAAATCATAACTTTATCTTCAAATTCAGCTGGACAAAAGTATTCGGCACTTAGAACATTTCTCCAAAAAAACATTTCTGAACAAATTATCTAGACATTTAATATCTTGTGTTTAATCCTTTCTGTGCAATGACCTCTTTCAATCGATTTGTCATTGAGTGAACCAGCTTCTCGCATACTTTAGGCTCGATCTTATACCATTCTTCACGAAAAATATCTTTCAGCTGCTTTTGTGATGTTACATGATGTTCACGTACACGTCGATCTAGAACATCCCACAAATGCTCTATGGGATTCATATCCGGTGATTGGGGTTGCGTTTTGTGCTGATACGGTGTATTATAGAGCAGGCAGAGGGATACCGCTTCCGCAGTATGTTTAGGGTCGTTGTCTTGTTAGAAGTAGAAATTGCTCTCTATACCCAACTTTTCAGCACTTTTCTTCATATTTTCTTTCAAAATAATTGAATATTGCTCCTTTTTCATGATACCATCTACATATACCAATTCCCCGACAACGGACTGATGCACCTCCTTTTTCACGGTAGCTTGAACATTTTTCTTCTGCAGCTCAGTATCCGCTTTTCGCCATACCAATACCCTTCCATCTGATTTGTAAACATTGAATTTGCCCTCATCGGAAAACAACACATTGTTCCAGAAACTAATCGGGTGATTTTGGTAATCTTTCGCAAAGTTCAACCTTTTAGCCTGATTAACCTTGCTAATAAGAGGCTTCTTACGACAAACACGGGCTTTATATTAGGCATTATTCAACACTCTGCGCACCGTTCTGGAAAGAACATCTTGCCTACTGAACTCCAGCAGCTCTCCTCGCACTTTTGACGAAGATGTTTTCAGTTCTTTCTCAATAATTTGTATTATTCTTCGCTTTTCTCTATCCGTTAACTTGCAAGGACTTCCCGTCCTAGGTTTTTTGTCGAAGTTATCGCTGTTCTTCTAACGATTGATAATATCCTGTACCGTTGTTCTTGGCATACCAACACTCCTAGCTATTTCAGAAAACAGAAACAGAAAATTTTGAGCAAATTCAAAACAATTTTCCTTTTCTCCATCGTAGTTTCCTTACCTTTTCTGCCCATTTTGTTACCACGGAATAAAAATCATACGAACGCAGCCGATTTTTATTAAAAATATACAAAAGTGATTAAATGTGTCAGTTTCATTCATTTACAGTGTTTCCAGATCTTTAGGGATCGATAAATTAACATTTTTTTCAACGTGACGAATACTTCTGTAAAATTAAAAATGTGGAACTCGGCCTTTTTCTTTCCTGTAATTTATTAAAGCAGGGTAAATCATTGAAAACTTCTACTGCTTCTACTGAGTACACTTCACAGAATCTACTGCACCTGCACAGTTGAGTTTGTACCACAGACTATTTGTGTATGTAATACAAATGCGATAAATTAATTCATGACGAATACTTATGTCCACCAGTGTACGTGGGTAACTTTGTAACTTTGTCTGTAACGCTGTCCCAAATTAAAAGAAATTTTACCCCCTTCCTGTTGATCGATTGATCTGAAATTTGGAACACACCTTTATCTCAGCAGTCATTATAAAACTGCGTAGTTCATGATCTTGAAAATCCAAAATGGCGGATTTCATATTTTCTCTAAACTTCATCAAACGAAAGAGCTTAACTAGAAGAACACAGTTCATCAACAAGTTCGAAAAACAATATATTGTTCTAAAACAAACTGCGTTAATGTTTTGAAAAAAAAACACAATGATACAATGAAATATCTTGCTACCCTGTACCCCCACCCCACCAGTTTTGGACGAATTTAAGCACCATCTCAGATTAAAGGGTGTGTCACATCAAATTGCATCACGGAAAAAACGCTGTAGAAATTTAATTTTTAGGAATTATATCTTCAGCTTTCGCTTATAATCAGATAAGAGTGTATAGATCACGTTGGCTATGCTTCACTGTCAATTTTTCGTAAATTTGGAAAAATGTCGTCGAACGAAAAAGAGCGTCGTGAATTAATCTTGTGCACGTATTTCGAGAATCCGGAGTTGTCACATCGGGACATCGGTATGATGCTGGGAATCGTCCAATCCACGGTTAGCAGAGTACTAAAACGACACTTCGAGAACCTAACCATCGACCGGAAGGTGAAGAACGGCAAAAATGGATGCTCCGTCAGTGAAAAAGATCACAAGCGCGTAGTTAAGCAGTTTAGACGTGATCCGAGAAGTTCGGTCCGGGATGTCGCCAATAAGCTGAATTTGTCAAGTTCATTCGTCCAGCGGACCAAGCAGCGGGAGGGCCTGCGTACATACAAGGTTCAGAAGGCTCCTAACCGCGACGAAAGGCAAAACATGGTGGGGAAGACGCGAGCCCGGAAGCTGTACACCGAAATGCTGACGAAGCCGCATTGCCTGGTAATGGACGACGAAACCTACGTCAAAGCGGACTTTCGTCAGCTGCCGGGCCTGTTGTTCTTCTCCGCAGAGGACAAATTCAGCGTTCCGGAGGAGATTCACAAGCAGAAACTATCCAAGTTTGCCAAAAAGTACATGGTGTGGCAAGCGATCTGCTCTTGCAGAAAGCGGAGCGCCCCCTTCGTGATGACCGGCACGGTAAACGGTCAGGTTTACCTTAAGGAGTGCCTACAGAAGCGCTTACTACCACTATTGAAGCAGCACGAGGGCCCGACCATCTTCTGGCCGGATCTCGCTTCGTGCCACTATTCAAAGAACGTGTTGGAGTGGTACGAAACCAACGGGGTCACCTTCGTGCCAAAGGAAATGAACCCGCCCAACGCGCCGGAGCTTCGCCCAATAGAGAAATATTGGGCGATTATGAAACAGGCCCTCCGGAAGAACCCAAAAGTTGTCAAATCGGAGGCGGACTTCAAGAGAAAATGGATTTCTGTTAAAAAAAAACTACAACCTGACGTTGTACAGAACCTTATGGACGGGGTAAAGAGGAAGGTGCGAGCATACGGGCTTGGGCTCGATGTATGAATAAAAAGAAAATGCCAAAAGTTGTTTAATAGTTTTTATTTTACTGTCTAAAATTTTCAAAAGAATCGGTCTACTGGGCGAATTTCTACAGCGTTTTTTCCGTGATGCAATTTGATGTGACACACCCTTTACAGTGAAACGTTATGTGTGAAGACATTGGTCGTTTAAGCAACTGTATATACTTGAAACCTTCAAAAAAGAATTAGACTACTTTCTCCAAAGGGCAAAGTTAATTTTTTCATATTTTTTCACAAAAAAACATCATACAAAATTTTGGTCAAATAACGAAAAGAAGGAAATTGTTTAAAGTTTCATAAAAAATACCAACTTTGTTTTTCAAAATACACTAAAATGGAATGGAAATTCGTTTTTCTCAAAAATGTATTTTTTTCAAAATTCCCAAACAAAATTATATGAATAGTCCATACAAATACCAACAAGTCTCGCATACATCGGAAGATGGGTGCTTTCAGAGGGAATAAATTTTTCTAACAACTTCTTTATTTTTTCTTTAAAAAAATCTAATTCTAACTTTGTTTAAAGTCAAGATATAGATATAGTGTATATAACGAAGTTTAAGATATTATTAAAATATGAACTTTTGTCGAAGACATCAGCTTTCTACATTCTATAGTTTCTAGAATATATAACAATTTTGTATGGAGACTCCTGCAAAAATAATATTATACTCGTAACATTTTTGTAAGTACGTTCTGACGTTTGACATGTTCTTGACATGTTTCGAAACAGAAACGGGTAGGGCTATGGATTCGGAGTCGAATGGAATTCCATCGTAATAGAAGTCGAAGTCGGAAAAAATTTACCAACTCCGACTCCGACTCCTAGTTAAAGGAACCAATAAAATCGAAATATCCATAAAAAAAAATATATTCCATGATAAACATATTTTGATGTTAGTTTTTTATATTATGTATTATGTTTTTTTTTCTTTATTTGATGTACAAGTTGAAAAGTTAACAAAAACTGTGACCAGCTATTCATAAAGTGAATTCAGTTGTAATGCAAGTTTCTTAACCTAACCTAAATATAAATTATAAACTCACTTTGCTGTCCTTATATTTGATTGTTGAAAATATACGCTTTCAAATTTTGTTTGAATAGTATAATATTTGTTTCTTCTTTGAGATTTGATGGAAGTGCATTGAAGTTCGTAATTCCGGTTTAAAACACATTTCTAATGGCTAATGCAGTGCGAGGTCTATTGATGAAAAATCTATCTCGATTCCTTGTCAAATGTGACTGTATTTCTGTGTATGGGATTAAGTTTATATTGCTTTGAATGTTCCCATGTTTTATTTTATAAATTACAAATATTATGCTAAATTTGTACAAATGATTTAATGATAAATGGGTTGCCGTATACAACGCATCTGTAGTATACAAACTAGGTAGGCATTTTAAAGTTTTTATAACTCTGTTCTGCAGTACTTTCAATATGTGAGGGTGTGTCTCAGCAGCAGAGCCCCAGAGACAAACTAAATATGATAAGTGCGGTAGAATATAAGCATTGTATAACTTCCAACAATTTTGCGAACCTAGACATTTTCGAACCTTTTTTATGGCGAAAATATATGGTACAATTTCTTGTTTGACTTTTTTAATATGGCTATGCCATTTTAATCTGTTGTCAATTACTAAACCCAGGTAACTTGTTTCATAAACTTGTTTTATTGGTACATTATTAATTGACAAAGTTAATGTAGACGCAACGTTGGTCATACTAAATACCATAAAATTCGACTTATCAGCATTCACTGACATTCTATTAGCAGAGAACCATTGGTGCATCAAATTCAAATCATGCTGCATCATGTTATTCAATACACTCAAGTTTTTTGCACGATATTTGGTGACAGTGTCATCTGCATAACATTGCAAGATTCCGTTGAGAGGTAATTTTGGAAGATCATTAACGAATATGTTAAAAATGTATTAACGAATATGGATCCTTGTGGGACACCTGTGCAAATGAACATAGGATCACTCAAAGCGATGTTGACGTAACATATTTGTTTCCTACATGAAAGATACGATTTTAAAATATTGGAAGCTGAATTGCATACACCGTAATATTTGAGCTTTTCTAGTAATATGTTGTGGGAGATGCAGTCAAATGCTGTCCTGAGATCTATAAAGACGCATGCTGCAAATTCACCTTTATCTAAACCTTCAATGACAAAATTAATTAATTCCAGTGTTGCCGATTCAGTATATGATTTTAGGATAAATCCGAATTGGTTTGAACTAAGTACATGGTTTTGGAAGAGATAGTCCTTCAACTGTTGATTCAGTACTTTCTCTGGTATTTTGGAAAGCGCTTGTAAAACTGATATTGGACGATAGTTCACTTTTTCTTGTTTGCTTCCAGTTTTATACAAAGGTACTACCTTAGCAATTTTCAAAGTATCATCAAATGTTGCTGATCTTATCATACTATTTACAAGTTCAGTTATTTTCGATCACAAAGGTATTACATTTTTGCAAAAACTTGACAGATATTTTATGAAAACCACTGGCGGCGCTTGAATTCAAATATTTTATTATATTCGATATGGTACTCTCCTGAACATATGAAAATTAAAATATTGTATCTATCCTTCGTGGCATGTAATCGCGAAAATCATTTTCTGTATCGTTTGTAGAGGCATGTTTACCAACATTGATGAAATAGTCGTTGAAACAATGAGCAATTGACGTATCATCAAGTAACACAATTTCATTCTCATGGATAGATAATTTTTGAAAGGTTACGTCAGAATTTTTTTGATCAAATAGAACTTCTGTCAGCAAATCCCATGTTTTCTTTGCATTATTACCACACCTATCTAATTTTCATTTATAATAATTTTTCTTAGCTATTTTCGTTTTATTCCTCTCAACGATATATTTTATGTATAATAAAGTTCTTATGTTCTTATTGTATGTATTATGTTCAGAGATGTCTGATATCCTGAAAAACACAAAATTTTGCCTGATTTTTCTGAAATGACCCTAATTTTTGTACTCGATCCTAGCATATTTTTCACGGATAGTTTTCATTCTAATATAATAAAAAGTACAAAAAATCAGGGCCATTTCTGAAAAATCAAGCAAAATTTAGTGTTTTTCAGGATATTAGACTTCACTGAACAAATTTTTCTTGTTTGAAAATGAGAACGGTAATAATAGTACTCCGGTCCGTACATACAATTAAATTTCCCTCATACAAAGCTGTACCTAACTTTTCATCAATGTGTATGATCGTTGCAAATCGACAAATCCCGAATAAGTGAATAAGTAAAAATCCCAATTTATGTTCACTACGCACAAATCTAGCGGATTGTTATCCGTATATAGTGCGGTGTCCGTAAATTCTGAGAAAGGAAGTGTTCCGGAGTTGGCGGTTCGACAAAATGGGAATAATACTCAATACTGTTGTACGAAAACACCATAGAACAACAAAATTATCCACATTACGAAACACCCAACCAGGAGCATTTTGGTGACAGGAAGAACAGACAATTTCATAATTCAGTTCACGGACGATGTCAGTGAAATGAGACCAATCAATCTGGAGACTATTTTCCATTTTTTCAACACGCACACAGTCGAAAGTAAAAACATGAGATGCAACATCGAGATTTGAACCAGAGACGTCGCGATTAGTAAACCTGCATTCAGGCATCACTTCTTGACCCACTTCTAGACATACAAAAATTGAATTAAATTTTGGTCTTGTTGTGATGCGTTACGACATTTATACAAGACGAACGTGGAGAAGCACAACATAAGTGAATCGTTAAAAGAAAATATAACCGTCTTCAACCTTAATTTATGTCGTTAACTCACGAGCGAAACTTTGGTTGTGAAATCGGGAAATTTTTCTCCGACTCCACAGGCACGGAAAAAACACACTGGAATCCGTCGTTAAACATAACCTAGAGAGATTTAGCTACGGCCGAAATCAAATAAATTAAACGAAGTTTGAACCATTTGAATAACTTGGCAAACCTATATTAGTATTTTTCAAACTACGTTTCGCTATTGATGGTTGAATTGAACCCTGAAGACTGAAAAACCAGAATTAACTCCGATTAATTCGGAGATCAAAATAATTTAGCTTACTCTCTTGAGCAATATATGCCAATAATAATACATCAAATCTTATGCAGTAAGACTTTCGAGATTGTGGAAAACATCTGAAGATATCTACGTCAAATAGTTGAGCGATGGAAGTTTGATTACAAAATACAAAGGTAAATAAAAACAACCCGATTAATTGATTTAGAATGAGAAATTATATCGAAACCTTTCTGTATCCTTAGCTTTAGCTTCATAGCAACTTTGTGTCTCCTTTTCAAGCGTTAACAGTTCTCCAGCTTTTGAACTGTTGCCTTATTATGCTACCTTTTAATTCATGACAAACATTAATTTGTTATTATTGATCCAACATCGTGATAACTATGCCAATCAATGATACTAAATTGGACTTACAAATTTAATAATGATTTCAATACCGATTTTTTGAGGAAAAACTAAGATAAAAATATTTTTTCAGACTAAAAACACAGATGCTATTATGGTAACCCTGAATGGTGCTGTCAATGACCAGATGGGTTGGCATGAAATTCGTCATTAGCGTTAACATGAGCTTCATTCTGTTAACACTTTGCGGACCGCTCACGAGATTTCTCGTGTGGCCGGAAAAGAGTCTGAGAATAGTTATGGGCCAAAATGTATACAAGTTGTAAGAAGGAATTTCATAAATTTATAGAACATGGAAATAGAACTTTTTCACACTCGAAAAAAAAAAATTAACGAACAGAGTGTGCAGTCAAATTTTTTAGGTGATTTACGAAATGCTTTAAAATCGAGAAAAATCAACGCATGGAGATGGGATATAAATCTCTTTGAAGCATAGATCTACATAGATTTACACGGAATATTTCACAGAGAAATTTGTATTTCGATGTATGAAGATGTAGTGGACAAAAATATCGGGAAGAAATGAGAAATCGATTTCTTTCGGTTTTTTCAAAAATAGCAAATCCAATTAACGTTATCAACTATCTTTCATTTGATTCCTATAACGTTGTTGTGGACCATTTAGTACAGAGATATTATTGTATGTACGAAAAATTTCGAATTCGTATTTGATAATAAATAGTTCAATAAATAATAATCGACAGTTTTGAAAATTCTAATTAATTCTGTACACCCAGAATTTTTTTACGTGGGGGATAGAATTTTGTTATAATTTGTAGCGGTACACCACAGTAGATGTACTTTGAGTATTTTCTCAAATTTTCATTTCCAAGCCTATTGAGAATAAGGAAAAAAAAGAAAAACCCTTTTTTTCACTTTAGCTCTTATAGTGAACCATATAGGAGAATTATCTCATTCTTATCTGAAAAAAATCACACATATCTATAAAAGGCGTAGGAACACATTTGAATACGAATTATAGTAGTACTGAATCTCTAAATTCTAAATATTTGAGAACATGTATTGACGAATTTACGCGAAGCTGAATCAGCTCATGCGACACCTACATTAGAGCTCAGAACCACAAAAGTGATGATGTTTGTTTATTCTACGTACTGAAAAGCAAGATTCTGTCGTGATTATTCATAAGAAAGAAAGGTAAGAAAGCTAGAGCTTTGTATATTTACGATGGTTTCAACACGCGATTGAACCAAAGTCATCGATAATCCTCGAAAATTTTTAGTTTGATAATGCATACAGGTTATGAATATTGTAGATAATGGTGATGAAATCGATATCATATTAAGTTGGATGATATCATTGATAATGTAATATTGAAGCTATAACACTTATACCAAGCCATTTTACAAAATATATATACCACATTGTAAAATGGTGATTTTTCTAACCTTTTCAGTGTAGAAAGAATACGTGAAACAGGGAATTATTTTTCTAAAAAATTTAAACGAATTCCATACCAAAAAATCAAAACACCATCCTTTTGCTCGCTGCGCCATCTAGTTGTAAATTTAACGTAAATTCGTCAATTAACAAAGAAAAAGCGTAAATTTCTATAACAAATTCTTCACAAACAAGAACCAATTATCGCTAATACTACAAAAAGAACTCAATCGCCGAATCAGAGAGAGAAATAATCCCTTCCTGACAGAACCCACATTGTATCACCTTCCTCCCTGTTTATACCACTCCAATAGCATATCCAAAATGTAACGATCCTGCTATTTACAGAGAAAAACTCGAGCAATTCCGCACACCAAGCGCTGCCGAGTCACTGGGTACTGGGAGCAAACCCATCCCATTAGGGACTGCGCTGGTGGAGATGGTAAAGTGTAGCCCAACATCATCCCGTAATCCATTTTCGCCATTTGTACGTGACATGACAAGTCCTCTGCCACAATCCGGAAGCTCTCCTACTGGGGGACGCTTTTATCGAATCGGAAGAAAAACCTGCAAACCAACCAACCAACCAAGTGCATGCCGGTATCTTGATGTTTATACAAAATATTCCGGTTTTTTTTTTCTCTGCAGCAATAAAGCATATTTCACTGCACTTTGGTACAGTGGTCTGAATGTGTCGGGGTGGGTGTGATTGTGTTTCGAGGAAAATAATGAGCACAAAAGTGCATACGTGACAGCAGGTTCCCAAGTTGTTATCAGCCCGAAAGGAGTGCGGTTACCATTGCGCACTGTAACGATGTTAGAGCCGACTTTAAGACGACTTCGCTCCTCGCAATAGGTGGTGTCGTAATATAATTATACGGGAATGAAAGTATAACGTTCAATTATAACGGGTATCATTGCAGACTTAGTGAGATGGTCCTCCAACCGGAGACGGCTGAGTTCCGACGTCGGAACCCAAGTGGGTCTAATTAGAAATCGATAACCAATAAGCCGTTGTAATGAAAATCTTAATTGTCGATACACTTGTTCGATTTAATACCCTTTAGAAGAAAAAAAACACGAAATCGGTGGGATGAAATAAGAAAATATCATGGGTCTAGACATGGGAAATGTTGAAACATCGTCGACTATTTTCGCACAGCTCACAGCGAAGTGTTATTACTCACTAATAACTGGGTTCTCGTGCAAAGTGTGGCTTTTTCCCTCAGCACATGCCACCAACCAAACGAGAGACCGTGTTTACAAGTACGCAATCTAACCGGGACGACGAGAGAAAATTAAATAAAATCGGAGCAGGGCAAAAAGTCAAACGTTAGATGCGATGCGCGCAGCGGAAGTGAAATAAAAATAGCGAAAATGCAACTCTGTGCGCTGTGTGGCGGTGAAAAGTAAGCACCTTGTTTACGACGGTGGTGTGTTGTTCCTTCCCGGCAGCCGGATGCGGTTTATCGGTTGAGCACAGAAGTAACGCAGCAGCACCACCTTCTTCGTTCGTCCGGGGATGATGATTCGGAAGAACACATAAACATATATTACGCCAAACCGTGGGACAGCCGCCACATTCATTTGCAGCCATTCTCCGTACGACAGGCGAGGATATTACGAACGCTGGTGACGACGGGGCTCTCTGGATTGCTACATTTCACCTACGCGGGCGGAAGATTCGTTCGAGGGGACGGTTCATGTTTCGTCGCCTACGGATGCAGGCTGTGGATATGAAAATGGGTAAGCCTAGCGAGCGAAGGCTTCATTCTGGTAGTCGTATTTTAATTTTGCATCGCTGTCACACGTTAGGCAGGAACAGCGCCACGCAGAGTGGTAGACAAGTTGTTTTTATTTCATCATCTTATGAAGTTTCATCCGAGTGATGATGTTGGCAGACTTAAAAATACCGGAGAGAGAGAGATTTCAGGCGATACATTAAGTGCGTTTTTACCACTAAAAAGATGACAGTAAATATTGTTTGTTGATTTAGTTTTTTGTTACGCGTTCTTTTTACTGATTTTCTAAGAAACTTGAATAATTGAATACTGGATATAGTTCGATTAAGAAAGTATCCAAATATAACTGCCAATACAAATTCGACTTACTCGTTTTGAAAATAGTATTTCTCGACTACTTGAAGCCCAGCAGAAACCATACGAGTGTATGAATCCAGACTTTTGAATATTCGCGAACAAGCCTTTTCGAACAAAGAATGGCTTCTCTTTTCCCTTTTGAATTCAAAGCAAGGGTCATTTCTCGTATTGATTATTCTACAGGGTGGTACGGCAATTTTGCACTGAATTTCAAAGAGCTGATACAGGTAAACTTCGATATAACGTACATTTCACTTTCAAAATTGTGCGTTGTATCGAATTGTACGTTATATCGAAGCATAATAAAGTACTCACAAACGTAGTCTATAATACATTATTGTGTTGCTGTTTTAGTAAAGTTAATGAACAACTTCAATCAGAAGACGAAGCCAGCCTTTCTCATGATGTTTCCCTACGTACTGTTGATTAAAGCTTGGTTCATTTAGAATCCGGAATCACAAAACCAGCTGTATTTCGGAATTGATTGAAGGCACAAAACTTGTTTTAGCATCACAATACGGATAATTCATTGTTCTATCAGAAAAAAAGCATTGAAAAAAAATTTCCTTCACACTTTGGAAATGTGTACGTTATATCGAGGTAAAATGTACGTTATAACGAGGGTACGTTATATCGAAGTTTCCCTGTATACGTAAACAAAAAACAGCTGCAACGAGAGAAATATGGCAAAACAAGAGGATATTCGTTGTTCTATAGTCAATTTTCTTCGTGCCGGAATGAGTGAAAAAGATATAATTCAACTCGTAAACGTGTCGAAAAGGGCAGTGTAGGGTAAGTGGGAATAATTTGTACCGCTTAAGCAAATCGCCTAATATTTCCAAACCAATACGGTCTAAATAAAGAAAAATCACATTGTACACTGAGTTACATTTGTTTTCTCTCAATCAATAATATTTAATCATTATACCAAGTATCAAACTACCAAATATATATAATGATATAAAAGAGATGATTTTTGAACATTAAAATTTGATACGGGGTGATTGATTTCGTATGTGTTTCATCGAAAAAACATACTTTTGTTTATTTAAAGTACATGTCGGACTCGATTATCCGGAGTATTGATTTTTGTTTTCACTCCGGATAATCGAGTCATAAAAATAAAACGAATTTTCTCTCGGTAAACGTAATATAATTATGATTTGCACTTATTTATTAAACGGTTTTATCTAGGTTGACCCGTTTTTATGTTTGTGACTTTGTAATTTTGTCTGTAGCGCTGTACCACATTAATAGAAATTTTACCCCCTTCCTGTTGACCGTTTGATCTGAAATTTGGAGCACATCTCTATCTCTGGTGTCACCATAAAACTGCGTATTCCATAATCTTGAAAATTCAAGATGGCGGCCGCTACAAAATGGCGGATTATGTACATATTTTCTCAAAATCCCATCAATATGGGTTTTGCCGAAACCCCATCAATATGGGTATCGAATGAAAGGGCTTGACCAGTAGAACACCATTATTCATGGAAAATGAAAATCAAAGATGGCGACCGCTACAAAATGGCGGATTACAATTTCTCTCAGGACCCCATCAATATGCATATCAAATGAAAGGGATTGCCTAGTAGAACACAGTTATTTATGAAAAAATTTAAATCCATGATGGCGGCCGCTACAAAATGGCGGATTAGACATTTTCTCAGAACCCCATCAATGTGTATATCAAATGAAAGTTCTCGACTAGTAGAATATAGCAGATAATGAAAAATCCAATTCGAAGATGGTCGCAGTCCCCAAACAACAAATTACGTTTCAAATAGTTTCATTCAACTTGACCTGTTTCTATGTATGTTTGAATGTTTGTAGGGTTGTCCCACATCAATACAAAATTGATCCCGTTCCTGTTGACTGATTGATCTGAAATTTGGAACAAACATTCAATTCTACTGTCATTATAAAACTGCGTATTCCATGAACCTGAAAAACTCAATTTGGCCGCCGTTAAAATATGGCTGAATGATTTGACGTGGAGAACACGAAACATAATAAACGCCGCCACTAAATGGTCGACTATGTATTTTTTGCAATCCCCTCAATATTGGTATCAAATGAAATGATTTGACTAATAGAATACAGTACATCATGAAAATATCCCGAAAAAAAATTAGGTAAGAAATAAACGTTGGATTTCCTTTATCCACAGTTAGTTGTTGTACGCCACGATTTCATTTTAGTCTCATCATTGACCTAGATTAATGAAGGAACGGATGTGATAACTACTAACTGCTACTTGTCTAATTATTTTCTAGCTTTTAGTATATTAAACCGTTTAACCTAATTTTTTTAAATTATTTTTCATAAATAACTGTGTTCTACTAGTCAAGCCCTTTCATTTGATACCCATATTGATGGGGTTCTGAGAAAATATGAAATCCGCCATTTTTTAGTGGCCGCCATCTTGGATTTGTATTTTTTCATAAATAACTGTGTTCTCCTAGTCAAGGCCTTTCATTTGATACTATTATACTATTTAATATGGAATTATTATACAAATTATTCAAAATCTACGAAAATCAAAAATAAAATACTCCGGATAATCGAATCCCGGATAATCGAGTCTCCGGATAGTGAAGCCTCCGGATAATCGAATCCGACCTGTATTTCAGGATTTCAATCAGTAACAGTGTTCAGAGATCGATACCACGTGTCTTGGCCGGAAGCCAGACCAGAAGAATTGCATTCGGACCATGCAATTAATTTTTCAGCAACGACATTTTATGGTATAAAAGAATGGCATATAGCATACCCTATTTATTCGGTGACAATGATCGTAGAATGTTACATTTTAGACGCTTCATGAATCCTCCAAATCAATCTTTTCTGGCAGAGTAAGTTTTTAGACTGAACGGATGAGTAAGCTCATTTTTTGGCCAAATCCATTGCCATTTCCCGGATATCATGTGGCGTCAAATGGATTTTCCAGATCGAGAATATGATTAACCATCTCCAGCTCTTGCTGGGGTGAAAAAAACGGTTCTATGTGATGCGGCCAACGAATTTTGCACGAATCTCTTCAGTGTTGTGCGAGCAATTTCAAACATTTCCGATGCTTTGTACAAAGAAAATCCGTCCTTGATAGCCTGCGTTGCTCTTTCAAGCTCCTCCTTTTTCAAACGTTGTCTGTTCCGTCTCAAACACAGCATGCAAATACTTAAATAGAATTTATTTCATTTATAGCAATCAAACTTGCAGTTTCGCTGCATCAAATGGTTCCCCCTCCATATACCAACAGAACATTACTGCACAATACACAACAAGTTTGTTGAATCAGCGGAAAAACATTTAAAACCAAGATCTAAAATGTTACTATTTCTTACAATCAAAGTGCTTGTTTTCGATTTGTTTGTTTGTTTGGCAAATGGTAGGTTATTTATTTATTTTGAGTTATTTTTTTTATTAGTTTGAGGCTTAAGACCGGAATATCCAGAAGGCAAAAATCAACATTTTCGACACATGTTCTTCTTTGCTTTTCACCGAGTTCAAAAAGCTGTTGAAGCAGCCCGGGACATTTGCGACGTGTATGGAGAAGATCTACAGCACGGAAATGGTTTGCAAAGTTCAAAAATCACGACCCCTATGTCGATTTGAATACAATGAAGAACGTCTCAAATCACTTTTGAGGAAGAACGGTCGCCAAACCAGCAGTGAATTGGCGGAAAAAAATTAGCTGCGATCATAAATTGATTCGTGAATGAGAACTAGTTGACCGAAAAGACCTGATCGACAAGATCAAACGATGCTCCTTCACGACAACGCCATGCCCCACGTTGCACGAGTCATCGAAGTCGCACTCCAAGAGCTCGAATGGGAGGTCCGGTGCAAGGTCCGGAGAATACGGCGGATGCTGAAGGACCAGCATCCGCCGTATTCTCCGGACCTTGCACCGACCGATTACCATCTTTTCCGCTTGCTGTCAAACCATATGGAGGGCGTTACCTTCGATAACAAAGAAGTTCCTAAAAACAAGCTCAACAACAATTTTTGGCGGAACGGCATCAAAAAATTGCCCGAGAGGTGGGAAGAGGTTGTAAACAGCAGCGGCGAATATATAATGGATTAATTTATTGATATAATTATTGTTTTTTGTTTAAATAAAAGCCCTCGGTGAAAAACCTACGGACTTTTTTTCCCAACCAATACATAAAGAAGTCCTGGGGAATAGATAAAACAGCATATTCCTCTAAGCGGAAGCATCATAATCGCCGATCCAATTCATTCGGTAAGGATTTCATTGGAATTGTGAAAAACAGAGAGATCCAGGAATGTAACGAGCTTGCAGCAGTTTTCGGAAGCGTGTTATAATGGTCAGCGAAAATGAAGGTGACTTTTTCGAATAAAATCCTTTTTTTGGAAAGAAAATAAATAAAGTGAAGTTCAGTACACTTACGGTTTTTAAGAATTTGTTTGATCACATACATCACCTTGTAGAAAATTATTACCGCACGCACCCTGTAGAACACTGTTACCCAATCCTCCCACCTTTGCGGAACTTTTCGATTGCCAATATGAGTGTTGTGAGGCCTCTGGAAGTATTCATGGACAAATCACGTTGGAGTGAATAAAAACAGTTCTTCTGAATTACTTGTGTTATGTTGTGTAAGGAAACAAGTCATTCGATGCGACTATTGTACCTGTATTCGAGATACCAATTTGCAATTTACGAATGTGGAATATGTGTCATACATAGCATTCATATAAAAGTGGATTCGTCAACTCTTTTTCACAGAACGAACAATAAACCGATGTTCAAAAATTAATACAATTGTCGTCGATTAGGTTTAATTATATTGAATATAAAGTTGAATTAAATGAACTCAAACCTTTGCTATAAAAATTACCATTATGAAAACGCAATTGAATGACAGTCAGAGTGACAGTCAACAGGAAATAGATCGCCTTCTGCGTTTCTTTGTTCGCCATTCACACTATTGTAGAAAGTCGTACGATCTACCCTCTATGTGTCCGATATCAGTCAGTCGAAATACAAACGTTGAAGAAGCAACAGTATTTTTAAAGTCTATCCGAAATAAGTCGATCGAATTATTCAGTTAGTACTAGTTGGCAGTCGGTCGTGGAGTTGGGACAGGAATACCAGTCCCTCGTCATTTGGAAGGTCTTCGCTCGCAACAACAATGAAAACGAATTGCAAACTAAGGGTGCTCATTAGGGTGGCAGCGAAAATGGTCATGTCAAATTTCAAAAACCGGCCATGTACATTTTGTGTATTGGTCCAAAAAAATAATCTGTGCAAAATTTCAGCTCTATTTCAGCACATGATTTAGGGGTGCCTCAAGGCACTGAAAGTTTTGATTTTTTCATCCTCGAAAATCTTCCAAGGGGGGGAGTAAAGGAAATTTAGAAAATCGATTTTTTTGGGCCAATAAACAAAATGTACATGGTCGGTTCTTTAAATTCGATAATTTTTTTTCCATACCTTAATTGCCTCTCAGTCCCAAAA
>NC_073745.1:304464634-304652134 GCF_029784135.1 Toxorhynchites rutilus septentrionalis | reverse complement strand
CATGTTCCTTCTATATAAGCAAGCCAAAATTGCAGCGACCATATGTTGGCCCGACCGAATCTATCAGCAATACATTGAGAAAATTGAATAACTAAAGAAATATAATAACATGGACATAGAAAAAAAAAGAAGAAATATTAATCAGAAATTCAAAAATATGGAAATGTTGATGAAGAAGTCCCATAGTAATCTGAATAGCAATAATATTTCAACTAGCAGGTAAACTAAAGGGCGAACACGAAATTATTGCGACACATTCAACAGGGCATAACTTTTTTACCATTGGGTAAAAATCAACCAAATTTTGCACACTTTCTCATTGATGTGTTTGTCTACATGCTGTCAAACTCGAAGTCGTGTAATTCGATTCAACGAAAACGGAGGTAAACCAACGCGAGTCGAGAGAACAAATTCTTTCCAAACACCTGGAATTTCCTGACCTGTCGCACCGGCAGTTGGTTGAAACACATTCACCATTCAACCGTCTCCAGAGTGTTGAAGCGGTTCCAGGAGCGGTTGACGTTGGACCACGGCAAAGGAGCTGGAAGAAAACCGGGACCGGAGAACAAAAAGACGGAGGGAAAGGTGAAGCGGATGATTAAAGCAAATCCCAACGTCTCAAGCCGTGATTTGGCTAAAAAGATCGGCATGTCGCAGAGCTACGCCCAGAATGCAAAGAAGAGAGCTGGACTACATACATACAAGGTACAGAACTTCCCAAACCGCGATGAGCGGCAGCAATCGACGGCTAAAACTCAGGCACGGAAGCTCTACAAGAAGATGCTTACAAAATATGGCTGCTGTGTGATGGACGACGAAACGTATATAAAAGCCGATTTCAAGCAAATTCCGGGGTTGGAGTTTTTCACCGGCAAGAGCAAGTTCGATGTGGACGACAAATTTAAGAAGAAGAAAATGTCGAAGTTCGCCTCCAAACATCTCGTTTGGCAGGCCATCTGCTCTTGCGGACTGAGGAGTGAGCCTTTCGTGACAAAGGGCACAGTAAATGGCGTGATCTACAAATCTGAATGCCTCGAGAAGCGCCTTTTGCCATTCTTGCAGCAGCAAGACGAAGCTCCGCTTTGGCATCATGCCACTATTCTAAAAGTGTCCTGGAGTGGTATGAGGCCAATTCTATCAATTTTGTTCCAAAGGACATGAACCCGCCAAACTGTCCGGAGCTGCGCCCGGTGGAGCAGTACTGGGCAATAATGGAGCGGGAACTTCGGAAGAGCAAGAAGACAGTCAAAGACGAGAAGGACATGTTAAGAAAATGAAAAAAAAACTGAGAAACTGGTACCGGATGACATTGTAAAGACTTTGATGGAGGGCATCAAGCGAAAATGCGTTCAATTTTACACTCAAGGCTCCATCGATTAACTTTTCTTTTGATTTTAGAAGTAAATATATGTATAAAACTACCCTAAAATTTTGGTTTGATTCTAAACATTATAAGAAAATTGGCATGACATTTTCGGTGTCGCAATAATTTCGTGTTCGCCCTTTATCTTGTTTTTGTCAACGTGTTTAGTATCCAATCGACAAATACAAATATATAAAATGACAGAGCAATAAAACTAACCAAGCTCTTGCAAAGTATTGACGGTCTCGAGACTGTCCAAGTAAAATTAATCCAGATGTTTCATTTCCGACCACATTCTGTCTTTTATCTAGTTTCTTCTGTTGGTACGGTCTTAAGGCGCATATCTATCAGGTTATAGTGTCATCCGATCATTAGTGTCTACCTGTAAAATTTTTTTTAGGATGATAATTACGCGCTATCGCACCAAGCCCGAATTGTACTGAATTATTTGACCAAATATGAAGGAAATACCATCGAGCAAGCACCGTATTTACCTGATATGGCCCCGTGAGACTTTTTTTTTGTTCCCCAAGTTGAGGTTGCCACTTCGTGAAAAGAAATTTCAGTCGATCGAGGCGATCAAAGAGAATGCGACGAGGAAACTAAAGACCATCCCTTCGTCGGCCTACGAGGGTTGTGTGGAGGATTGATCAAGCGTTGGCGCATGTGTGTTGCTTCAGATGGATCATATTTTGAAGGACAAAAAATAAATTTGCCTGAAATTTTACTCTATATTTATTGATTTGAAAATTCTTTATGATTATAGAATATTAAAGATGTGATTTCCCAGTTCTAACAACCAACAAAACGTACCTCCTCTTAAATGTTTTATATTAAAAAAGTTCCACTCGCTTCCGCTTCCTTCCGATCGCATCTCATATTCCTTCTTCTTCTTCAATGGCACTAACGTTCCTAGAGGAACTTCGCCGTCTCAACGTAGTATTACTTGCGTCATTTTTATCAGTACATACTTAGTTGAGATTTCTATGCCAAATAACACGCCTTGAATGCATTCTGAGTGGCAAGCTCTAGAATACGCGTGATCACAGTGCAAGTCGGAGGAAATTTATTTGACGAAAAAATCCCCCGACCAGAACGGGAATCGAACCCGAACACCCGGCATGTTAGTTATGACGCTAACCACTCGGCCAAGGGAGCACATCTCATATTCCATTAACTTTGAATACATTTCGAAAGAAATTGGACGATATTTTGGATAATTGCTTCAACATCATCGTAAAACATTCTCATGTCAGCAAAAATAATAAGCTAAATTTATGCTCCTAGTTACAAATATTATAAATATCAAATATACCAGGTTTCTGTGCAAGCTACATATATGCATGCCTTTACCGGGGTACCGTTCAGAACAAAAATGATAATGAACCCTCATTTGCTTTACAAGAGCGGACAAACGAGAGATCCTGTCGACGGGTTTCGCGCTCCGACCATGACATAATTTTATCATACACGAGCCAACTTGTGCCCGTGGAGCAGAAAAGAAGCCCGATAATGGTATGCAAAAAAAAATGAGGAAACCTAATTTCAAGTTTAATTTGTTTATTCCAGTCTCCTTTTACAAATGCTTGTGAAATTCTGCACACTACGTCTGATGCAAAATACTTGGCCGACCTCTTGGCATTCCTTCAGATGTTATACAGTTTTTTTTGTTTTGGGCAGATTCAAACCACCAGACAGACCATCGTAGAAAAACACGATGGAATGCTGAAGTCGGAAAAATCTGTCCATTTATCTTGTTTCTCTTTAATACTAGCCTTCACTACGCTCGGCGGGATTGATTAGTAACTTTTTGATTCGCTTTACCATCAACCATAATAAAGCGTTTTTCCCCAACGATGCTTCACAATTCAAACACCGGTGATGACAGAAGAATGATCTCGCTTTTTATGTTTCCCGATAACAATTCATTCGATGCGAAACAGAAATCCATTTGTGCCAAAGAGCCGGCGAGACGAAAATTGGATCGATTCAACTGACCAATTTTGAGCCTCAAGCACAAATAGCGGACAGAAAAAATAAAATCCTAGCTTTAAATTCCACCGGAACCCGCTTGTGGTGGATGAAAAATTCATCACAAAAAATCTTCCCATCGTTTCGCATCGCCATCATCACCAATCGATCCCAATCCGATTATCATATTATCGGAAAATTAATCCACCGGCATAGCGTCATTTATTCTTGATTCTCGAATCGCGCTCGGAATGTAAAAGCAAACCTCCCCCACCGAGAAGAGTAAAAAAACGAATCCTATCAAAGCAAAATGGACGCAACTCTGCCGGCCTAATTAAAGTCAACATCGACACCGACGGCAGCAGCAGCGGCAGCCGGAGCGTCAAAAAGTCCGAACGATAATGACTGTCATTAGCTTGGGACGATAATCTGAATAATCAATCAATGGAAATATCCCGAGCGGTGGGAGGCAGACGAGGGAGACAGCAAACATCTGGGAAAGCGGGATTCCAACCGGCGGAAGAAAATAACAACTTTTGATGAATGGTTAAAGTTTTTTTTGTGTTTTCTGCGCCATTCCACCCCAGACAAAGGCAGTCTGACAAGAGTGGAAAAGCAAGGGAGAAAAGCTGCGGAGCTTCAAAAAGGTCGTTACCCATCTCCGTTCTTCCTCGGTGAGGACTTTGCCGACCGGTCGGTCGGCGGATCATCCTTTCCTGATCTGTGGGGAAATTTTGAGTGCACGGTTCATTTGATATTTTTGCTCAGAGTGTGGAGTGTTTGGCTTCTTTTGTTGTTGCACGCACGATAAAACCGGTACCATTGTTACGGTGAGATGAGGCTGAAAAGTCTAGAGGTGATGTTACATTGTTATGTTTTATTAGGGTCCGTGCACACGAATGACTTTTGTCACGCAGCAGTTTGTCTGTCCAGACTATCGGACACTCTGGGACTTACGAAGAATACGAGGGAAAACGCATGATTTAGGGTGCCAATGAAAATAGTTATCTCGGTTTTTCATATGGAACTTCGTGCGAAATGTTAATTTACACGATAAAATACACAATGCAAAATATTAGCTCATTCGAACTTCATTTATTGGTGTTGCAGACGTTAAAATTTGAAATTTGAAAACCGAAAAATCACCGGAAATCGGGGTTTCAAATTTTTTTTTTGATGCCAAATGTCTTAAAGTTGCATGAAACGTCGAGATCTACTGTCATCTTGGAAAAAACATTATCAAAAATCGACACTCTGGGACCTACGAGGAATACGAGGAAAAACGCATGGTTTAAGGTGCCAATAAAAGTAGTTGTTTCGAGTTTGTTTCGAGTTCGAGTTGCTGCAAAACGTTGATTTGCACGATAATATACCCTATGCAAAATCTCATTCGAACTTCATTTACTAGCGTTGCAAACGTTAAAATTTGAGTTTTTTTGAAAACCGAAAAATCACCTGAAATCGGGGTCTTTATTGAGCGTGAAGAAAGACCAGCAATATATTGAGCCAGCGACTAAACTACGACCTGAAATGCAGTAGGTTCATTATTGAGTGACGATGTATTTTGTTCGTTTACTGTTTAACTGACATCGCATAAATCGGCTTCGTTTCCCAAGCTTTTTTAATTGATTTGACTGGCGGTAGGAGGGGAGGGGCTTACGATGCAATGTTGCGCTTAAATTCACATTATATTTTGCTGTTACTTTGATTCCTTCTTTTGGTCGAGAAAGTGGCACTTAGCCCGTTCGGATAATACTTGACATTTCACAATTATTCAATAGTTTATTTCCAGAAAAATAAAATGTTATTCATTGTGATTGATGCGTAGAAATATTTCCAATCAATTGATGCAAAAATCTTTGCGATCTATTGACAAATTCCTTAGTTATAAGCGTTCGGAATCTTTCATTATTTCCTACATGTTCAGTGTTCAGATTTTCATTTTGCACCCCATAGAGTCCTGTTAGTCGTAATCCTAGGCAGCGTTGCCAACCTCCTTGTTTTTCATGGATATTGCCAGCTTTTTTTAAGCATGCCAGCGAAAAAGGCGAAAAATCTCCTGCTTTTTTTTTAATTTTTACAGCTCTATCCAGCTGTTTTATTTTGATTTGGTTTTGCATTTCTTTTTTGAATTTTTCTGAATTTTTCGAAGTTGATCTAATTTTTATGAAAGAATTTAAATCTTTGAACTCTTATTTTTGAAGGTTTCTAAAAAAAATTTTTTCCTATTTTTTATTATTTATTTTGAATTTTTATGAATTTTCGGAATGAATCCGAATTTTTGGAAATGATTTTTCTAATCTTTGCTCTATTTTTATGAATTCATCTGATTTTTTTGCATTTGAATTTATGAAAATGTATTTATTTTTTTATTTTTTTCTGAATTTTACTGAATCTGTCTGATTTTTGCAGTAATTTATTGAATTTTTCTAAATGGAATTCAATGTTTGAAAATTAATTTTGAAGATTTCTAATACAGGTCGGACTCGATTATACGTAGACTCGATTATCCGGAATTTGAATATCCGGATGTTTTAGACTCGGTTATCCGAAGTATTTTATTTTTGATTTTCGGAAATTCTGAATAATTTGTATAATAATTCCATATTGAATAGCCGTCAATCCCTTTCATTTGATACCCACATTCAAGCTGTTCTGAGAAAATATGTAATCCGCCATTTTGTAGTGACCACCATCTTGGATTTTCAAGACCATCGAATACGCAGTTTTATAATGACACCAGAGATAAAGATGTGTTCCAAATATCAGATTAATTGGTCAACAGGAAGGGGGTTAAATTTCTATTAATATGGTATAGCGCTTCATACAAAGTTACAAAGTTACAAAGTCACAAGCATACAAACGGGTCAACCTAGATGAAACCGTTTAATAAATAAGTACAAATCATAATTATAATACGTTTACCTAGAGAAAATTGTTTTTTTTATGATTCGATTATCCGGAGTGAAAAAAAAACAATGTTTCGGATAATCGAGTCCGACCTGTATTTCAATAAATTATAAAATGAGTTTTAAACTTTTTTTTTTCAATTTTGTTCTGATTTTTTTAAATTTTCTGAAAGAATATCCGATTTTATCTGAAACTTTCTTTCTTATTTGTATGAATTTATATGAAATTTCATAATGCACTTCAAAATGTTTTTTAAAAATATTTTTTTCAATTTTTATTCTGAATTTTTCGAACAAAATTTAAATTATTGGAAATGATTTTAACAATTTTTCTCTGAATTTTCATGAAGTTAGAAGAATTTTTTGGATGAATTTGAAGATTTGAGAATGACTTTCCTCTGACTTTTTCTCAAATTTTCCGCATTTGGGTGAATTTTGAAGATTTCTAATTGTTGGATGAATTTGAAAAATTATATTAATTTTTTTAATGTTGTTAAATTTTTGTTTGAATTTAATGAAAGTATTTCCTTTTTTATCTGGAATTTTCTTTCTGGAGAATTCTGATTTTTTAATGAATTTATATGAATTTCCTGAATGCATTTGAATACCTAAAATGTAATTTTTTCAAATCTTTTCTATTTTTTCCTAATTTTCATAACTTGAATTATTGAAATTGTTTTTTTCTGAGTTTTCATGAAGTTATCTGTATTTTTGGAATGATTTTGAAAATTGAGGTATTACTATCTTTTGATTTTTTCTGAATTTTACTAAATTTTACGGAATTTTGCTGATTATTTTGAATTTGGAAATTCAACAAATTTGAATAGAATTAGGAAAAATTAGAAAAAAAATCCGATAGCTCAGAAAATCTAGAGAAAAACGTAAAACAGAAAAAAAATCGTCTTAAATGTTAAAAATTAGAAACGTTCAGAAACATTTTTTTAATTTTTTATTATTATTTTTTCAAAACTGTTTCTATACTTTTTTTTATTTTCTGAATTTTCTGTTTTTCATTTTTGGAATTGACGGAATTTTCCTGATTATATGGAATTTGGAAATTCAAAAAGTTTGAATAGAAGTAGGAATATTTAGAAAAGAATCCGAAAGCTCAGATAATCTAGAAAGAAAACGATAAACCGAAAAAAAAATTTTTGTCTTAAATGTTAAAAATTAGAAACGTTCAGACAAAAACATTGAAATTATTCAGGAAGACTCGAAAAAATCAGAGATTCATATAACTTATAAACTCATAAATCTTAAAAATTGAAAAAAAAGTAAACAAAATTTGGACAAATTCAGTGAACTACTGAAAATCCAAGAAGAATGAAAATATATAAAATGTTCAGGAAAATTTAGATAAATTAAGAAAAAAAATTAGAAAAGAAAATCACAAAAAATCAATACATTAAAATAATTCTGAAGAAAGAAATGATAGTTTTTTTTACAAAAAAAAATCATAGAAAACAGAAGATCAAAAAAAAAGTTGAAAGATTAAAGAATCGAAACATTTTCAAAAATTTATTTTTGTTAAATGGATAAGAATCAAAACATTTAGATAAAAAATAAAAAAAAACATTTAGTAACTCGCAAAAATTAGAAAAATTTAGAAAAAAAGATAAATTTAACAAATCTAGAAAAAAAAATAAAAAGAGATAATACAGAATATTCAAAAAATTGGAAAAGTTAAATAAATTTAGCAAAATTATGAAATTTTATTGAAATTTGAGATTTCCATCATTTTGATAATTAAGAAAATCTGGGAAGTTCGGAAAATTCCAAATACACATCTTCAAATGATTTCAAAAATTATCAAAAGATTGGTAAATTTAAGAAAAATAGAAGAATAAAAAAATAAAATATAATAAATTCAGAAAGTTCAAACGATTTACAAATTAAAAAAAAATCAGCAAATCAAAAAAATGTAAAAAAAATCATAAAATATGGAATATTTAGAATAAAAATTCAACATTCAGCAATTTTATAAAACTATAAAAATTAAAAAAATCAGAAAATTTGGACGATTTTAATTCAGAAGGAAGTTCATAAAAAACAGGCAAGATGAAAAAAATCGGGAAAATTTAGAATAACTCACGAAAAAAATCATACACATTGAGAAATGTTTAAGAAGGTTAAGAAAAAAAAATTTGCCATCGACGTTCATATTTGTTAAACATCGCATCGTATAGATCCCTTGCGAGGATCTTATCGGATCTCTGTTAAAAACAAAATACAAAATATATATTTGAAAGAATACTTCCTGATTTCGACAAATAGTATTTGCCAACGCGATAAATGCCTTTAGCGCGACAAACCGTCAAAGTGGCTGCTCTGTTGCACAAACATTGAATCCTGCGAGAATATAAGACGTTGTTATTTGCGATTACTAACTTTATTTTTTGTACTCGCGGGTCAACCGTATTAAAATGAACACTTCAAGGATGATTTCGCAAGTTTTGCGCAGTTGTATCGATTTTATTAGTGATGAGTGATCTTTTGAGCTTCTTTGGAACGATACATTTTTAGGACAACCAATAATATTTTACTAAAAAGTAACTCTTGATTTTGTTTCATTCTAAAAAAAATCCCCGAACACAAAATAAGCGAATTGAATTACGAAATTCGCATATTCAAAATTTATAGATCTTTTGCTGCTGTGTGGTAATGTTAACTTGAGAAAAAATAAATCCTTTATTTTTCGTATGAATGTGATCGAGTTTGCTAGGAGGTTTTAGAAAGATGACATTTTGTGCTAAACACAACTCTCAGACAAAGCAAATAGAAAAAACGTCATATTTTCAGTTTAACTTCAATTAAACCGAAAACGCATGTCAGGTGGTTGTAAATGTGAACAGAGATCAAGGTCCGGTTACTGCAACAGTTAATCACGCACAATTTAATCACATAACATTCTCAGTGCATCCTGATAACTACCGCTTCTCACAAACTCATATCCTTTCGCCCATGCAAATGTGTCGTGCCAAACGAAACGAATATCGTCTCCGGCACTCGAGTTATTTAAAATTTGATTTGATTTGATCCCTACCGTTCGACTTCTGTTCACCCGAGCGGATAAATTCCTCGAAGCTAGTCCGGGCGCTTGTTTACCATCGATTTCCGCACATATTACAAGCGATAAATTGCTCTTCCCGGTCTTCGGAATGGAACAAATACCGATGGTCTTCTTTCTCGAAGACAACGCTGGAATGTGTGCACTTACATAACACTTTCGCATACTTCGAACCTCTATTATCGGCAAGGGGACAGGGATCAGGGTATCGTATTTGGGAAATATCGAGTCTTCCTCAACGATGGACACTTGAGCCCCGTAGGAGACGAAACTTGTATTCACTGCGGGGGATCGAAAGGGATAATTCGTTCAGCATACAATTCCAGGACCAAAATTCCATATTGGGATGAAAACGAGAGTGCGTAGCAAATTTTGTCAAGGATGATAGGGTCGTAATGCGGTAATTCCATCAGTGTGGTAAGCAAGTTAGCTTGAAAGTCTACGTTCAAATTCCAACCAAAGGAAAACTTTAATTTCGTTCTCTCGCAATCCATCTTCCAACGTTCAAGATGCCGTCACATCGCCAAGCACGTTTTTTTATGTTGCCACGTCAGACAAGGACATCTTTCCTCACGCTCAACCATTAATAATTCAATCATTAATAATGGACGGATAAAAAAGTCTTCCAATGGGACCACTTCGAGGCGTGTGAGACACGCTAGGAACCAGGAAGAGGCTGAATATTTACAATATTTGGAACCATTCTTCGACATTCTCCACAGACAAAGGCTTTCCAGGGGGAAAAAACCGAAATGATGCCGAAAAATTCATCGTTCAATTTACTTCCAGCCATTCTTTTCAGTTTTATGCCAGACTTGCGTGGGGGAGATAAAAACCAATTTCTGGTGTAAACGAAAAAGTTCGATAAAATCTCGCTCTTTACGATGGGAAAATTGTTGGGTTGGTTGGGGTGGTAACGGTTTCAGCATACTCTGCGAGCAAGAATCGCAAGATGCAGCGGTTGCATCAGCATGATGCTCTTTTCCGCTAATTAATTAGCCGCTGGGAACCAGTGACACTCGGTATTCATTCACAGCAACAACAACAACAGCAGATCCGAGATTATAATCCTTCAATTTACTCCGTGAGAGATCATAAACTAGTTCGCAGATTGGACAGGTAGGGGCTAATTTGATGCCGTAAATCTCTTTCGCCGCTAATTATTCCCCGAAGCTAGACACATTTCTCGATTTCTCGGATTGATTCCACCCAACGATAACACCCCGCGCACACACACACACACCTTCCAGTTCATTTGATAACGTTAGCCCAACGAGTTGAACGATTTATCTGCGGATGCCGACGCCGATGTTATCGATCTACATCATCACGAGCGAGGAAGGTGGTGGTAGCGGGAGAAAGCTTATATCTTGCTAATTGCACAATTTACAGTCGATTTCTGTTGACGTCAGTCGGAGGAGTTGGGGATCCCCGTCACCCGACAATCATAGCTTGCGCCCCCAGGAACCTTGAGGCAATTCACTAATTAGTGTCCCGCTGGTACCTGGTGCACTCGCGAAATAGAAGAGTGGCTCTTTTGTTGACAAAAGGATTTATGTTGGGAGCATGAACGATTTTCGCGTAATTGCTCGGGGTATAATCCTGTTCGATTCAGGAGTAGTTTTTCAAAGCTCTTCGTCTATTATTCAGTGTTGTATTTGATGTTTCGTCCAATGAAGTAACAGCAATTATTGAAAATAGTGTTCAGTGGTGATTCGACATCTAATAGGAAGTTGGAGGCAATCTGGCGTAGTGGTAACATTGGTCAGAAATTCGGAAGTCCTGATGACAATACGATAAGTGTCACAATAAAATGGATGATTACATGTTATAACAAACTTCTCAATATGGAAATCACACAAATGTGATGGAAATAAGAATGAGGATGAGGGTGGAGTGTGCGTGTGGGATAGCTGCGGGATAGGCAATGTGCAGTGAATATTCGTGAAATCACGTCGCAAAAGGACGAATAAAAGTGATATTGTTATGTGTTTTTTTAAAGATTTTTTTTGAATTTCCGAAACTTCGGATATTCGTATGTTAACAATCATTTTAGCCACAAATTATGAATCCTGATGTGATTTAAAACAAAAAAGCTCTTCATCAATCTCCTTCTAAATGCAGCCATTATGGAGATATTAAATAAAATATATCTAATTTATTGTATTTAGTTTACTATAAAAACCAGCTGACCCGGCAAGCTTCGTCCTGCCCAACATTTATTTTTCGTTATCACATCCACGTTTTCTTATTAAGCGCTGTTCATGGGTCCAATCGCAGAATTATTCATTGATTGATCTACTAATCTACCCGCTAAAATTACCTTTTACTATAAAATTCCTAGTACTTCTACCAAAACTCGACATTATAATATCAGATTATTTTCAGACACAATTCTCGTTCAATTTTTCAACCCATTGCAAATAACATGTTTCTCCGTTACGTTGCTCCGTTGATTAATTCTCGAGTAATGCAGAAATTTGTGTTTCATTTGTATGGCAGAACCAGCCCTCCTCCCCTTTTCCTTAAGAGAGGTGGAGGAGTATCTAACCACCATATATTCATTTATTGCACGCTAAAACATCCACATGCCAAATTTCATTTCATTTGTGCGATTTATTCTCGAGTAATGCTGAAATTTGTGTTTCATTTATATGGCAGAACCGCCCCCCCCCCTTAGAGAGGGGCAGCCCCTTCTTAGAGACATGAAACCCGTATTTTTTTTCAATTTTTTTCATTAGGGTGACCATTTCCATTTCAAGGTTGTCCCAAAAATTAACTTTTTCCTCTTTTTTCCGAAAATGACTTTTTTTTACAAAGTTCATAACTTTTGCACTACTACACCGATTCAGATGATCGACATATCAAATTAAAGTCAATCACCTCTTTTTTGAAAAAATACTATAACTGCAGAAAATTTGAATTCTGCTCTCGTTATTATTGATTTTATTCGTTTTTTATTGTTTTCATGGTCTCGGGACTCAAGGCACTTTATTTTTTATATTTTTTCTGGAAAGATAAGGATTTTTCACATTACATATGTCGAAACCAGAGAGGCGTTATTTTTTCGTTTTTGAGTTATGATTTTCCAAAGTTAACCGATGGTCCGAAAAATCTTTTTTTTTCCATTTCCACTACAAAAAAAAACATAACTTTTGATCTACTGGACCGATTCAGATGATCGACATATCAAATTAAAGCCAATGAGATAGTCTTGTTTCAAAAAATATTACATTTTGAATAAAAAAAAGATATTGTTTCATAATTATTGATTATATTTGTTTCCTATAGCTTACATCGTTTCGGGACCATGAGCGCCATATTTTTTTTATATTTTTTCCTGAAAGCTGAGGGTTTTTCACATAATAAAGAGTGTGTCACATCAAATTGCATCACGGAAAAAACGCTGTAGAAATTTATTTTTTAGGAATTATATCTTCAGCTTTCGCTTATAATCAGATAGAGTGTATAGATCAAGTTGGCCATGCTTCACTGTCAATTTTTCGTAAATTTGGAAAAATGTCGTCGAACGAAAAAGAGCGTCGTGAATTAATCTTGTACACTCATTTCGAGAATCCGGAGTAAGATGCTGGGAATCGTCCAATCCACGGTCAGCAGAGTACTAAAACGATACTTCGAGAACCTAACCATCGACCAGAAGGTGAAGAACGGCAAAAATGGATGCTCCGTCAGTGAAAAAGATCACAAGCGCGTAGTTAAGCAGTTTAGACGTGATCCGAGAAGTTCGGTCCGGGATGTCGCCAATAAGCTGAATTTGTCAAGTTCATTCGTCCAGCGGACCAAGCAGCGGGAGGGCCTGCGTACATACAAGGTTCAGAAGGCTCCTAACCGCGACGAAAGGCAAAACATGGTGGGGAAGACGCGAGCCCGGAAGCTGTACACCGAAATGCTGACGAAGCCGCATTGCCTGGTAATGGACGACGAAACCTACGTCAAAGTGGACTTTCGTCAGCTGCCGGGCCTGTTGTTCTTCTCCGCGGAGGACAAGTTCAGCGTTCCGGAGGAGATTCGCAAGCAGAAACTATCCAAGTTCGCCAAAAAGTACATGGTGTGGCAAGCGATCTGCTCTTGCGGAAAGCGGAGCGCCCCCTTCGTGATGACCGGCACGGTAAACGGGCAGGTTTACCTTAAGGAGTGCCTACAGAAGCGCTTACTACCACTATTGAAGCAGAACGAGGGCCCGACCATCTTCTGGCCGGATCTCGCTTCGTGCCAATATTCAAAGGACGTGTTGGAGTGGTACGAAGCCAACGGGGTCACCTTCGTGCCAAAGGAAATGAACCCGCCCAACGCGCCGGAGCTTCGCCTAATAGAGAAATATTGGCGATTATGAAGCAGGCCCTCCGGAAGAACCCAAAAGTTGTCAAATCGGAGGCGGACTTCAAGAGAAAATGGATTTCTGTTCAAAAAAAAACTACAACCTGACGTTGTACAGAACCTTATGGACGGGGTAAAGAGGAAGGTGCGAGCATACGGGCTTGGGCTCGAAGTATGATTAAAAAGAAAATGCCAAAAGTTGTTTAATAGTTTTTATTTTACTGTCTAAAATTTTCAAAAGAATCGGTCTACTGGGCGAATTTCTACAGCATTTTTTCCGTGATGCAATTTGATGTGACACACCCTTTATATACGAATACCAGAGAGGTGTTATTATTCATTTTTAAGTTATGATGTTTTTAAAAATAAAAATGTTTTCAATTTTCATTCAATATTTCTCTTCGACTAGACTGAATGTATGTGATTATAATCCGATTAATTGGCAAATGTGTTATTAAGAAAGGCTAGCTAATAGGCTTTAATTTGATATGTCGATCATCTGAATCGGTCAAGTAGTTCAAAAGAAAAATTTTTTTGAAAAAATTCATTTTTGGGAAAAAAGGGAAAAATGATTTTTTAAACCATCGAGCACCTTTGAAAAATCATAACTCAAAAACGAAAAATAACACCTCTCTGGTATTCGGATATATAATGTGAAAAATCTTCAGCTTTCCATAAAAAAATTAAAAAAATATGGCGCTCTTGGTCCCGAAACGATGTAAGCTATAGGAAACAAATATAATCAATAATTACGAAAACAAAATCTTTTTTTATTCAAAGTGTAATATTTTTTGAAACAAGACTATCTCATTGGCTTTAATTTGATATGTCGATCATCTGAATCGGTCCAGTAGATCAAAAGTTATGTTTTTTTTTTTTTGGTAGTGGAAATGGAAAAAAATGATTTTTCGGACCATCGGACGCCTCCCTGGTTTCGGGATATGTTATGGGAAAAATCCTCAGCTTTCCATAAAAAATATAAAAAAATATAGCGCTCTTGGTCCCGATACCATGAAAACTATAAAAAACAAATACAATCAATAATGACAAAACCAAAACCTGAAATTTTTGCAAGCGTAGAATGACTAGCTTATAAGCTTTAATTTGATATGCCGACCGTCTGAATCGGTTCAGAAGTTCACAAGTTATGAATTTTTGAAAAATGTCATTTTTGGGAGAAAAAAAGGGGGGAAAAGTCAATATTTCGGATCACCCTAAAATGAAAATGTGCACCCTAACAAAAAAATAAAAAATACGGGTCTAATAGTTTGCGATAAAGAACGAAACTACCACTTTTGACGAGAATCTGAGAACCACTACATCGGTTTGGCATGGAATGGCTGTATTAGAAGCCTAATTGATATTTTTGATTTAAATAATTTCAAACACTCATTATCGTGAGTGTTTGAAATTATTTGAATAAAAAATATCGATTAGGCGTCACGATAACCATATTCATTGAGGATCGATCGAAAATCAAACGTATTCCGGAATCCATTTGACTTGAAACATGAAAGAAAATGTAAGCATTGTCATTGTTTGTAATTGTATGTAAAATGTAAATGTAAATGTAAATGTAAATGTAAATGTAAATGTAAATGTAAATGTAAATGTAAATGTAAATGTAAATGTAAATGTAAATGTAAATGTAAATGTAAATGTAAATGTAAATGTAAATGTAAATGTAAATGTAAATGTAAATGTAAATGTAAATGTAAATGTAAATGTAAATGTAAATGTAAATGTAAATGTAAATGTAAATGTAAATGTAAATGTAAATGTAAATGTAAATGTAAATGTAAATGTAAATGTAAATGTAAATGTAAATGTAAATGTAAATGTAAATGTAAATGTAAATGTAAATGTAAATGTAAATGTAAATGTAAATGTAAATGTAAATGTAAATGTAAATGTAAATGTAAATGTAAATGTAAATGTAAATGTAAATGTAAATGTAAATGTAAATGTAAATGTAAATGTAAATGTAAATGTAAATGTAAATGTAAATGTAAATGTAAATGTAAATGTAAATGTAAATGTAAATGTAAATGTAAATGTAAATGTAAATGTAAATGTAAATGTAAATGTAAATGTAAATGTAAATGTAAATGTAAATGTAAATGTAAATGTAAATGTAAATGTAAATGTAAATGTAAATGTAAATGTAAATGTAAATGTAAATGTAAATGTAAATGTAAATGTAAATGTAAATGTAAATGTAAATGTAAATGTAAATGTAAATGTAAATGTAAATGTAAATGTAAATGTAAATGTAAATGTAAATGTAAATGTAAATGTAAATGTAAATGTAAATGTAAATGTAAATGTAAATGTAAATGTAAATGTAAATGTAAATGTAAATGTAAATGTAAATGTAAATGTAAATGTAAATGTAAATGTAAATGTAAATGTAAATGTAAATGTAAATGTAAATGTAAATGTAAATGTAAATGTAAATGTAAATGTAAATGTAAATGTAAATGTAAATGTAAATGTAAATGTAAATGTAAATGTAAATGTAAATGTAAATGTAAATGTAAATGTAAATGTAAATGTAAATGTAAATGTAAATGTAAATGTAAATGTAAATGTAAATGTAAATGTAAATGTAAATGTAAATGTAAATGTAAATGTAAATGTAAATGTAAATGTAAATGTAAATGTAAATGTAAATGTAAATGTAAATGTAAATGTAAATGTAAATGTAAATGTAAATGTAAATGTAAATGTAAATGTAAATGTAAATGTAAATGTAAATGTAAATGTAAATGTAAATGTAAATGTAAATGTAAATGTAAATGTAAATGTAAATGTAAATGTAAATGTAAATGTAAATGTAAATGTAAATGTAAATGTAAATGTAAATGTAAATGTAAATGTAAATGTAAATGTAAATGTAAATGTAAATGTAAATGTAAATGTAAATGTAAATGTAAATGTAAATGTAAATGTAAATGTAAATGTAAATGTAAATGTAAATGTAAATGTAAATGTAAATGTAAATGTAAATGTAAATGTAAATGTAAATGTAAATGTAAATGTAAATGTAAATGTAAAAGTGTAAACATGTGGACAAAACATGAAAGTTCGATAGGATCGTGAAATTCGATCAAATTTCAAATTCACATCAAAACTTCGCAAAACATCAACCCTTTCCAGAGCCACTAAAAATGTCTATTAATGACATAATTCGAAAATTTCGATGCAATCTGAAATTATATCCGTAATGCTGAACAAAAGAATTGAATAATATAGCGTCAATATCAACAGTAAAGTCCTGACCAGGACACAGTCTCCTATATTGTTTTTAAGTGGGACAAGGAAAGATCGGCTTTGGTGCTTCGATGAAATAACCTTGCAGCCGATCCTCATACATTTCGCACGCCCCCAAAAATTCATAATTGACATTTTCAACGTCGATTAAGTACACGAAGAAGTTGAGTAGTATTTTATATTTAAGAATTCGGCTCCTTAAAACTTATGCTACTGAGCCTGTAAAAATAAACGAATTAATAAAAAAATAAGTATAATTAGCACATTTTTCCCCCCTGTTGGGTACATTTTCCACTACGACCAGTTATTTGATCTATTGTGGCGGGCCCCTATTTGTTGTAAGCCCTATCAGGGTGTCGTATCGCTATTAGTTGAAGTGATTTCCACTTGCTGACTGTAGGCATGATCCCAATAAGGTATTATAGCACGAATGAACTTTATTTCTGTATTGGGGGAAGCTATCCAAACATCTGAGGGTTGCATTAAACCTTCATCAAAGAAATTGCGCCTTCTATGAAAAAGTTCTTCGCAATTACATAACAAATGTTCCGAGCTTTCACTTTCTAGGTTACAGAAACGACAGATATCATCTTCCAATTTACCTAGTTTCTTTAGGTGGTATTTACTTGGACAATGTCCTGTCACTAGGCCATTGAAAGTGCATAGGTCTTTTTTTGTTAGACTGAGAAGTCTTTTTTACTTGGTGATATAAATGATTTAGCCTGTCGAGCTACTGTACTATATGTCCAGATGCCATCAATCTTTGATTTTTCCCAGTTCTTTAATTCCATTTTAAGGGTACATTCAGAGGCCCCACAAAATGGTTCTGGTCCTAGGAATGGTTTCGATGATCCACATCTAGCTAACAAATCTGCTTTTTCATTACCTTCAACTCCACAGTGCCCTGGAACCCAGAAAAGGTTTACTGCACTTTTTTTGGCTACCTCTTGAAGACGTTGAATACACTCCCAAACTAATTTAGAAGTACAGGTAACTGACTTCAATGCTTTCAATGCAGCTTGGCTGTCAGAAAAAATGCATATGTTTGCATGTCTATAACCATTAGCACATTACACGGTTGCCATTTTTTCGGCATAAGAGTATTCCTTCAGTTCTTTCATTATCCAGTTAGACCACCGGACAGCGGAGACAGTGGATATAATCATTGTTGAGTTATTAATAGAACAGCAGCCCGATGTTTCTTGCAGAGCAGAGCAGTTGTATGGATGAATCGATCTTATTTCGACCGTGGATCGATCTCCATCGCTAATGATTGTTGCGTGGACAACGTGTAACAACACAAATATGATCATCGAGGGCCCTGACTTTTGAACTCACGATCGATCGCTTACTAAGTGACCAATGTGGCTACGGTTTTTTGGTTGCTTAAAAATAGTTGGGTTCATAATTACGAATATACCGACAATAAACAAATGTTGGTAATAAGAACACGTATATGAGAATTGTCATGAAATCTCCGGGAAGTCACTGATTTGTCAAAAGGGATAACAATCAGCAAGAGTGGCCATGAATTCAATTTTGCCCTTTGCTATGGCTGACAGACTGACTGAAGACACAACATCATAGCGTTATTATGTAGTGTAAAGCCATACCTAAAGCTAAAAAAGAGAGAATTGCATGTCCTCGTTCGCACGGCTGCAATGTAGAACAGCTGCAAAATAGTTGCTAATTGCCAAATGGAATGATTCAATAATTGATGGAACGCGCGAATGCACAGAAAGCTTTCCACTGTATACACCATCATTTAGTGTTAACACTCGTAATTAATATCCATTTCAAACCCGTTTCTCCCGTTCGTATTTTAATTAGCACAGCTCTGACGGAAAAGTATGACATGAAAGCAAAAGCGAGAATATGGTTATCGTGTATAAACGACCCTCTTGAACCCCACCCCCGCTTTTTTGCTCCCAGCAAGAGCGGTGCTTTTTGACCTACTTTCATCAGAATCTTTCTCTAGTCTCGAAAGACTCGCGCGACTCCGAGCTTCGAGTATCTGCTCGACTGTATTCATCAAATATGAAACAAAGATGCTGTTGGATGCAGCTTTTCACGCCTCTGCAGCTTTCTTTCAACAGTCATCTTCGGTGTGGTGTCAAGTTGCATTCGGTATTTCATTATTATTTCAGTGAACAAGTTGCGATGATTAACGGGAGTGCTTTACCCATCTTCGCGCTTCTTGAGAACAGGATGCCGATGTTTAAAAAGTACATTTTTCCATAATTTCATTTAGACCAAGAACATAAATTGCGTTAATCGGTTCTTCTGTCAAGTTGCTATTTGTTCATTCGTGCTCTTCTCGCTACGAATGTAAACACTTCCCACGATTTTCTCCTTCGCTGATATGTTCGTCATTCCATATCCTCGTTGATTTGCTTGAATCTCCCAAAGCTGAAGGACCTCCAGAAATACCTACCCTTACGGTTGAGACATTCTGTGTTTACCATTCACAAATAACGTAAGCAGAAGCGAATCGAATTGGTTTGCGAATTTTGCCTTTAATCAGCTTTATTGATTTTTTTGCGCATTTCGTTGCTATTTTGTATTCCCCCAAGGAGATGCTCAATTGGTAATGTTCCGTGGAGCATTTCACGGTTGGTATTTTTCACCGCCTCCCGTCGTCGAGTGTAATCCAATATGATGATCTGCGCGATTGTTGACAGCCTCCCACGTGGCATGCCGAGGAGGGAAAATCACATTCCATTCTCAGCGGTTTCTCTGATGCCGCTTTGCGGCCAAATGTTACCACCAGCAGCACTCTTAAAAAATTCGAACGATTCCCACCAGTATCTGAATCAAATTCATCGTCGAAATGTGAACGTCGGATGCGTATTGTGCTTTTGTCGTTTGCTCTCGAATGGGAGAGATGAATCCTCCATTAACTGCTAATCCATCTCGGTTTTATATCAACTCGATTCACACAGTCCATTTAACATACAGCCGATTACGGTTCTCCCCGGGATGACTCCCTCTTTCTCAATGGAGCGCAGGATGATTGATATCTTCTTTTGCAGATGTCGGAATCTTTTCCGGCCATCTGTTGCGGTTTTTTCTTTGTACGTCTGTGCCCTCCACGTTCCGATCTCTCTCACCCTGTTGGGACTACGATAATAGTGATTTACTTCGAACGATTTTTATCAATTTCCCACGAATTGGCGGTAGGTTTCTAGGTTTGTTTGGGATGGGCGCATTAAGATAAATTAGCATCCTGCTGGATTACATACGCTCACGTTTGTGGGCGTGATGGAGAAACATGGGAGTGATAACGATGCCGAAGCGGTTCGAGAATTGTTCTGCCAAAAGCTAGTCATCTACGTTTCATAAATGAATTCCGTCTGTCCATACTTGCTTGAGATCTGATGTCGAATAACATGCCTTGGTCAGTAGTGCAAAGCTTCACCAAAATTTGAGTTCAATTGACTATAAATATCCCTAGCTCAATCCTTTTATTTAATTCTAGTGTTATTTCGATTAATATCGAACAGTACATGGTTGCTGCTGATGGTGTCAACGAGCACTAACACCAGCTACCAGTCGGTTACCGGAGCCACAGTTTGTGTGCTGATTCATGCTTGATTTGAGCAAGTAATTGAATCTACCTGGTAAATGGTTTGTGTGAGGAGAGAATCTGCCACAGATTCGTGGTTATATGTTTGGTTTGGTTTTAAGCTACATTCCAAAACCAATTCTAATACTAGCACATTAAAATTGGTTTTGGAATGTACACATGGCGAATTTCATGGCAACTCGACTGGCCGTTGGCAGAACCATTTCAGATAGCAGTGAAACGTTGTGGGTGTAAAGAAATGGGTCACTTAAACAACTATGCATACTTGAAATATTCGAAAAATAATTAGACTACTTTTTGGAAAAAGACAATTTTTTTTTCTTAATTTTTTACAAAAATTTTTAACTTCAAAACTATGATACCTACAAAATTCATGTCAAAGGATAAAATGTAGGAAATTATTAAGATTTTTACAAAAAAAAAATACCATAAATACAATATTTTTTGAAAAAAATTTCGCTGACAAAAAAGTTATTTTGAAAACTAAAATTCATTTTTCTTAAAAACGTATTTTTTAAAATTCCCAAAAAAAAAATATATATATATATATAAATAGCCCTTACAATTTCGTCGTCCATACATCGGAAGATGGGCACTTTTACAGGGAAAAGGTTTTTCGAACAACAACTTTTTTATATTTTTTTTTTTTTTGAAAAAAATACAACCTTTCCTAATTTTGTTTAAAGTCAAGATAGCGATATAATGTATTCGACAAAGTTTTAAATATTGTTAAAATATAAACTTTTGTCCAAGACGTCAACTTTCTATCTGTTATAGTTTTTGGAATATAAGTCATTTTTGTATGAAGACTCCTGAAATGTTTTGTTCGTAACATTTTTGTGCTAAACTTCTCACGTTTGACATGTTCTTGACATGTTTCTAAATAGAGAAAAGTTAGTAAATTTTTGCTATTTTTTTGTAAAAATTTAAACAAATTCCTATATTTCATTCTTTGACAAGGATTTTGTAAGTATCATAGTTTTTAAGTTATAAATTTTTGTAAAAAAATAATAAAAAAAATTGGCTTTTTCTAAAAAGTAGTCCAATTCTTTTTCGAATATTTCAAGTATGCAAAGTTGCTTAAATGACCCATGTCTTTACACCCACAACGTTTCACTGCTATCTGAGATGGTGCTGCCAACTCCTAAGACGAGTTGGCATGAAACTTTTCATTTCTACACGCCAAACAACATCGAAGAACAAAATCGGATCCGATCTTTTCCGATTTTTTCAAACATTGTACCTAAAATTGAAAAAAAAATTACATCTACAATCACCTCGAATGCAGCCAATTCTGAGAACAACAAGCAGAACTGTCCCGTGGAATCGATTTCTTCGTAGCATCATCGATGATCAAACCTTTTTGCAATTTGGCAAAACTCCAATACATATGACAAGATGTGTCAAAGTACACTAGATAGAATTGTGTATAGAATGCAATTTATTGTTCCAAAGACTATATAAACCAATAAAATCGTTATTGAACTTTCTTAAACTCTTGCATATTGATCTTTTGCAGTCTTGCAGTGCGTATATGAGTTAGTAGCTAAGGATGAAAAATTGTAATGAAAAGTTAATTTGTTCCGTGAAATATGTGTTTCCGACGCGCAAAATCTTCTTTCATCCAGAATTAGTGCTTATTGAAAATATACAGTACACCAGTAACGTCTCGAACATATTCTTCGAATATTTTCATTAAAAAACATTTTCAACCCAACAAAGTTTAACGTCGTACCTCAAATAAAGATTTTTTTTTCTAGAAATCTATTTTAAACTTCGCATAATCTTAACTATCCAAAAGATGTAATACTAAAAATCGAATCTACGAGCGATTTTCTATGAAAAATTACATACGCTGCGGTTATGTTCGATAGCCCCATTTTATTTTCAAACTCATCACAATAGTGATTTCGATGAAATTGATATACATAACCAATGTGAGTTATGAACCATCCTCCATGAACTCCTAAATACAGCTATTCGATATAGTGGTTCTCAGAAATTCGTGAAAAGTGGTGCTTTTGTTTCTTATCGCAAAATATTAGACCCGTATTTGTTTCATTTTTTCGTTAAGGTGACCATTTCTTTTTTATGGTACTTCGAGATTTTTTTTCCATTTTTTACCAAAAATTACCTTTTTAAAAATTCATAACTTTTGAACCGCTGCACTGATTCAGACGATCGACATATCTAATTAAAGCCACTTACCTGGTCTTTTTTCAAAACATACTACACTTGGAAAAAAAGGACTTGTTTCTCGGAATTATTGAAAGTATTAGTTTTGACGTAGAATTACGTCTTTCATTTCTATGTAGGGGGTAACTCTACGAAAAATGTAACGTTTATTAAGAGTTTTCAAATGCATATTACGCAGAATCGTTCTTTTGATATATGTTATAATATATATACCATTAGGCGGCAAATTTATCCAGCTTTTTTTTTGCCTTAGACATCAACAGTGGAAATAATAAAACAAGTGAGCAATTTAACAAATAAAAGAGGTATGTTTTGCGAGCGGATGCGAAGGTAAATAACGTGTTATGCATTCTTTCTTCCAACTTCGTTCCCATGAATGTTGTATGTAACACAAAATTGCGTGTAATAATTTGTTCTATCTAACAAATTAGCAAGATGTTAAAGTAATCAGATGCACGATTCCATGCATCCCTCAAACTTCATGCAAGATTTCATCGAAGCAACGAGAAAGGTGTCACCCATACAGTGATCGATCATTAATTAGGAGGAGGCAGCGATTATCATTACATCGCATCACAAAAATCAAACGAAATGAAATAATAATATTCCTCATCACTCATATTCATAATTCTCAATTACTCAATTCTTACTATGACAGATTAAGCAGTAGAGCCAATACGACTTGATTGTGATAGTCTGCAAACGAACATTATTTCGCCAAAAAAGCTACTGTTTTCGATGCCTAATAATAAGAGTAAGACAATGGAAAGAAATCACAATATCGTAGCTATCTATTAAAAATAAAGCAACTTCATGATTTCATGTGTATTTTACCTCAAAATATCACGAAATCGCGAGTATTTTCAACTTGTTTTTTCGTTTCTTCCCCATGAATTTCATATTATTTGAAATAAATGACGATTTAATTTGTTCTGTTTACCGATCCACATATACTTCATCTACCATTCCACCCTGTCATGTGTGCTACTGATATTCATCAATCATTTCCAGCTAGACAGTTAAACTTCCTGCCAGAAGTTTATTGTCTTTCTTTGTTCGTTACAAACCGTTTGAAGTTTATGAGTACATACAACAAACAGCCCTTTTCAGGGCTACTATTTGGAGTTTCAAAAGAGTTAAACTAACAGATTTCTGAACAATCTTTTCATTGTTCAGAAATCTGTTAGTTTAACTCTTTTACGTTTAAAATAACCAAGTGTTCTGAACAATCACAGTCCTACGTCAAACTTCCGTCCATGCCCCTGGCTCAGACCCCAGACCCTACTTTTTTATAGTTTACATGATCTCGTGCTATTTTTATCATATTTTTTCCTGAAAGCTGCGAATTTTTTACATCAAATATCTTTAAATCAAAGATTGTTCTTTTTATTTTTCAAGTCATGATTTTTTCAAAGCTAACCGATGGTTCAAAAAATCATTTTTTTACCTTTTTTCCAAAAATTGCTTTTTTTTTAATTCATAACTTTTGAACTACTCGACCGATTTAGATGATCGATCAAATTGAATTCAATTATCTGGTCTTCTTCAAAAAAAATATTCCATTTGCGTTTGTTTTTCGTTTTTATTGCTTGTATTTGATTTTTATAGTTGAAATGGTCTCGGGACCAAGGGTACTATATTTTTTATATTTTTTTCTGGAAAGCTGAGTTTTTTACATATTATATAAAAAAAATCAAACGTGTATTTTTTTTCGTTTTTGAATTGTAAGTTTTCAAAGTTTACATGTTTTCAGTCTTCGTTCAATATTCCTTTGCGACTAGACTATATAACAATATCAATTCAATATGTCGATTATCTGAATCGGTCCAGTAGTAAAAAATTTATGAATTTTTGAAAAAAGTAATTTTTGGAAAAAAAAAGAGAAAAATGATTTTTCAGACCATCGGTTAACTTTTAAAATCGTAACTCAAAAACGGAAAAAACACATCTCTTTGGATATGTCATGTAAAAAACCCTCATCTTTCAAGAAAAAATATAAAAAAGCGCCGTTGACCCCGAGACCATATAAACTATAAAAACAAATACAATCAATAGTTACGAAAAACAAATTCTACTTTTTTGCAAATTTATTATTTTTTAAAAAATAGACCAGGTAATCGGTTTTTATTTGGTATGACGATCATCTGAATCGGTCCATTGGCTAAAATGTTATAAATTTTCGAAAAAAGTCGTTTTTGGAAAAAATGGGAAAAAATAATTTTTCGGAGCACCCTAAAATGGAAATGGGTATCCTAATAATAAAAATGCCGGTCTAATATTTTGCGATTAGGAAAAAAATCTGAGAACCACTATATCGGTTTGACGGATTCCAAAACCCCTTAGAGAATTGTTTCCGTGAATTCAATAGTTCTTGTGCCATGTTCGATTTTAACGTGTCCAAAACAGTCTTTAAAAATAGGATTAAGAATTCAATATAAGAATTCAGTCTGTGGAATTATAAACAATTCGAGACGGTGATAAATATTGGGTTGGGGAAAAAGAAATGTCGTATTTCTGATCGAAATTTGACGCTTTATTTAACATACTTCAAATTATCCAATTTAAGTCAAATATGCGCCGTTTTGTTCGCAAACTTGATGCCATTTAGAAGGCAACTTCATTATCCCCCCCCCCCCCTTATAAAACCCCTCCTCCTTATTAGCAAAAAAAAACTCAGACAGTCAGTTTTCGCAAGCCTCTTTTGAGGCCAACTTAGTATCACCAAGAACGTTTTGCATGGCCGTCAATCCGGGCTTGGCGATGGTTTGGGCCAGCTCACCGCGCTTCGACCACGACTTTTTTCGCTTTAGGTTGTCGTACGTGATCCACTTTTCATCACCAGTCACCAACTTTTTCAAAAATGGGTCGAGTTCGTTCCGTTTCAGCAGTGCATCGCAGGCGTTGATTCGGTCTAAAAGATTTTTTTGCGTCAACTCGTGTGGCACCCATACATCCAGCTTTTTTTGGAATCCAATCTTCTGCAAATGGTTCCAAAAGGTTTTCTGGTCTATACCCAGTTCCTGGCCAATCGAGCGAGTGCTCACATGCCGGTCTACTTGAATGATTTCAACGATTTTATCGGTTTCCACGACGATTGACCTACCAGTACGGGGTGTATCTTCGACAGCCACTACACCAGAACGAAATCGATCAAACCAATACTGTGTTGTGCGAATCGTTACAGTATCGGGTCCATAAACTACACGATTTATTTCGGCCGCCTTCGTTGCAGTTTTACCTCGCAGGCAGTAAAAACGTAAAATATGGCGAATTTCTTGCTTGGTGGACTCCATCTTTGACGCGCTATAATTTGAGACTGAAAAGGACAATCACAACACTGTCAAAACGACACTTGTAGCACAGATTGTCGTCTTTAAATAGCCGTATAGTATGACCAGATGCGATAAGTAGAACACAAGATATGTTTAAGTGTCGGCCTATATTGACAATATTCGACATTTCTTTTTCCCCAACCCAATAAATAAATAAATAAATAAATAAATTAATTAATTAATTAATTAATTAATAAACAAATAAATGAATAAATAAATCAGTAAATAAAACATAAATTAATAAATACACTGGGCAAAAAAAGAGTTTTACGGCGATAAATATAGACGCGTCTCTTACAGCATCAGGTGTGATGGTGATGTGTAGTAAAACACTGCAATCACATGAAACAGGTGTTAAACTGTTTTATGCTGATGGCCGATTTTGCTCGTTTCAGACGGCAATACAGTGACGGAGATCGTCGAACTTTCGTTCAGATATGGTTTGATTCAATTGTTCAAAGTTATGTTTCAAACATAATAAATTGTACGGACGTAAATTGGCGATTTTTCATAGGCTTACCTTCACACGCACTAACGAAACTACCCATGCAGCATCAACCATAGTAACCCATGAGTCAGCAGAAAATAATTGACAGCTCTATCAAACGAACTCTGACCGTGATGGCGAAAACAGTGAAGTTACTCCGTTCAGAAGTGTGCGCGTTCAATGAACGGTACCTCGTCGCGTCGAAAACGGACACGGAAACGGTCGTGTGGCACTTTGTGGAGACACCCGTTCCGGCATCTACAACATCTTGGAACTATTGGACAACAATCAGAGCATCGGAAGAAAGCCCGGTTCCGGACGGCCGACGACCCTTAGCGACAAGAAGCTCCAAAGGATGCTGCAGAGGAAGATCGAGGGAAACGTGGCGACATCGCTGCGTGCGCTTGACCGGGAGGTCGATGCAACCGGCCAAAAAATGAAAAAGTACCTGGCGAACATAAACATACATATCAGGGAGCGGAAGTCCCGTCCACTAGTCTCGGAGCTGCAGGCAATTACGCAGAGGCAACAGCTAAATTAGATGGTCAAGTCGATTTTTCTGGAAGTGGATGTCGAAGCCGCTCCGAACTGGCTGTGAGCGGGGAAATTTATAATATGAAGTGCCTGTGCCGCCATGGCGAATGTCCAAGTTAACTGCCAGAAGGCCGCTAGCAAAGGCGTAGATTTTTTTGCAAATTAGTTAATATAATTACCTTTCATGGAAAATTTATCAAACCTTATTATCTGTTTCAGTTTTTTTTATCACCAAAAAGTCCATTTTCTTAATGCATACGTTACCATAAGAAATGAGACTTATTCAACAAGATGAATAAACGGCGAAATTCGAAATTCGTATGTATTTTTATAATTTCATATTTAATATTAGGCTGTCAAAAAGTCCTGCGGTATTTCCGCGAGGTGTCGTTGTAAGCGCGTAGTTCTAGTTGTATTCATTGTATCGAGTCATACTATAGCTTGTTGGAAAGGTATTTTTGCGCGCTATAATATAGTCCTTGACAGTGTTTTGTTCGCTTAAGTCGTTCGTGAGTTATAGTGTCGCAAATATGGAGCAAAATAAAGAGAAAATCCGACATATTTTACAGTACTACTATGACAAAGGCAAAAATGCATCTCAAGCTGCCAATAAAATTTGTGCAGTTTATAGACCCGATACAGTTTCCATTTCCACCGCACAACGATGGTTTCAACGTTTTCGTTCTGGTGTAGAGGTCGTCGAAGATGCGCCACGCTCCGGAAGGCCTGTCATCGAAAATTGCGACAAAATCGCTGAATTAGCCGAGAATGACCGGCATAGTAGCAGCCGTAGCATCGGCCAAGAGCTGGGGATAAGTCATCAAACCGTTATTAACCATTTGAAGAAGCTTGGATTCACAAAGAAGCTCGATGTATGGGTGCCACACACGTTGACGCAAAAAAACATCTTTGACCGTATCGACGCATGTGAATCGCTGCTGAATCGCAACAAAATCGACCCGTTTCTGAAGCGGATGGTGACTGGCGATGAAAAGTGGGTCACTTACAACAACGTGAAGCGCAAACGGTCGTGGTCGAAGCCCGCTGAAGCGGCTCAGACGGTGGCCAAGCCCTCATTAACGGCCAGGAAGGTTCTGCTGTGTGTTTGGTGGGATTGTCAAGGAATAATCTATTATGAGTTGCTTCCCTATGGCCAAACGCTCAATTCGGACCTGTACTGCCAAACAACTGGACCGCTTGAAGGTAGCACTCATGAAGAAGAGGCCATCTTTGATAAACAGAGGCCGCATTGTCTTCCATCAGGACAACGCCAGGCCACACACTTCTTTGGTGACGCGCCAGAAGCTCCGGGAGCTCGGATGGGAGGTTCTTTTGCATCCGCCGTATAGTCCGGACCTTGCACCAAGTGACTACCACCTGTTTTTGTCCATGGCGAACGAGCTAGGTAGTCAGAAGTTAGCCACAAAAGAGGCCTGTGAAAATTGGCTATCCGAGGTTTTTGCCAATAAGGAAGCGAGCTTCTATAACAGGGGTATTATGAAGTTGGCATCTCGTTGGGAACAAGTCATCGAACAAAACGGCGCATATTTGACTTAAAACAGATGATTGTAACTAATTTTATGAACAAATGAAAATTCAAAAAAACACACAGCCTAATATTTTAATATTTTACATAGGTGCATAAAATATTGTCAATCATTTGATGAAAACATCTTTGCTATCTGTCGAAAAATTGGTCAAGTTGTATGGGTTCCGAAAAACAAACAAAAAATACATAGTGCATGACGTTGGTTCTTAATCATATATCTTCACAGCGCAGATGTAAAGATGTAAGCAAACTAAATGCTTGTAATGAGCGGCGTGTACCATTCCCAAAGCGGAGAAACGAGGAAATTATCAAATTAACTTCCAGCCTCAGCATTAACATGTACTGTAGATTACTCGCTGTCTAGACACTGAAACACTGAACTTATGAGATATTCAAGTAGTTTGTTGGTATCTCTTTGCAAAATTTATATCCGAAACTCTTCCAAAAACATCATTTTTAAAGAAATCATCAACAAATTATGCTATGCAGCACTTTCCACAGAACGACTACAGAAAATCCGAACCGAAGAACATAACTCTCACCGCTCACCGCCTATTACTTTAGATTGCATTACACTTTTCAAATTAACTTTTAGTGAAATTTTTGATGACCCTGGAAAGGGCCTTGGTTTCATGGAAGCAATTGAAGATAATATGTTGTTCACGAAAAACCACTGTAAACGCTTTTGTGGTTTTATAGAAGTAGCTGAAGATGATTGATTCATGATTTTTTCTTGTTCTCGTGAGAACAATACACGAGATTTGCAAATGCACGAAACGCACTCAGTATGCATCCCTTCTTCCCCAGCATCCACACCCACTATATTTGTTCCACCATCACCATTATCTACCTTTGACAACACCTGAAATAAACATTGCTTATTTGTGATTCAATCATACACAAACACTGTCCACATAAAGGTATGAAAGTCGATGCGGTACGTCCTGTTGATCAATTCTCTTTTGCTCAACTTCTGCGCATCAGTGCAAACTTTACGCTAAGCTTGTGCTTCATGCATATACATTAGGGTGCCAATGAATGTATGGGAAAAAAATCGACCCTAAAATTTCAAAAAGTTACCCTATACAAAATGTTCACCACCTCGAAAAAACACCTTATGCCGAATTCCAGCTCAATCGGACTTAAGAGAGAGTGGCGCAAAGCGGTTTGAGTTTTTTCAAAATCAAAAAATCACCCAAAGGAAATCGGGGTTTTCGAAAAAAAATTTTGATGCCAAATGTCTTAAAATTGCATGAAACGTCGAGATCTAGTGTCCGCTCGAAAAAAAATTTTTTAAAAAATCGGCAAAAAATATTTTTGATTCGGAACTTGCTACGAAATGTTGATTTGCACAATAATATACCATATGCAAAATATTAGCTCAATCGGGCTTCATTTACTGGTGTCGCAGACGTTAAAATTTGAGTTTTTTTGAAAAGCGAAAAATCAGCGGAAATCGGGGTTTTTAAAAAAAAGTCCCAAAGTGTCGATTTTTGACAATTTTTTTTTCGAGATGTCACTAGATCTCGACGTTTCATGCAATTTCAAGACATTTGACATCAAAAAAATGTTTTCGAAAACCCCGATTCCCTTTACTCCCCCCTTAAGTGATTTTTCGATTTTGAAAAAACTCAAACTTTGACCGCTTTGCGCCACTCTCCCTTAAGTTCGATTGAGCTGATATTCTGCATAGAGTGTTTTTTCGAAGTGGTGAACATTTTTTATGGGGTAACTTTTTGAAACTCGAGATGACCATTTTCTTTTCTTTTTTTTTTATCCAAAATATATATTTTTATTAAGGCTCATATGGCGTCAACCTGACGGGGCCGGGAGTTCAATATTTCGACAATGTTTGCCTTATAACTATGTTAGTAATATGTAACCGATTACTCGCGGTTGGCTCGAGGTTGGTATTACAAGTGTTTTCGTAATTGTGATGTTGCTGTCTCCAATGCTCTGTACCTGTGCCCGACACGGGATACTTCCTTTTGGGATGCAGCTGACCATTAATCAGCAACGCCCCCTAGTCTGTACCCCATATCTAGCGTGGTGCGTCTTCTCGACTCGAGGAATCCATTATAGAATGGTCACTAGCCGGCGCAATCATCAGCTCGTGTAGAGTTGTCATGAGCGGTACAACCTTTGGCTCTTGTTGAATCATCAGTGGACTGCACAACCATCTGTGCATCTGTAAAGAGTGTGTGTATGTATTGCCGCGACTAAGTAAAAGTTTATCGATCGGATAGGAGGGATATGAAACGGGGACACAACGAAGGAAACATCATTAAACGTTGACATCGGCGTTTCTGAGGAACAGGTATAGATGAAGCAGATCAGGATCACGGCTACCTGAGATATCCCGGACGGGGATATCCGATTGTCTGCCTTTTGCTCTCAGTGCTCTAGAGAGCTAAGAGCGAGCAGCATGGAACCGGATACACGACCAGACAACATGCTCGATGTCGTGGTAGCCATCGCCACAATCACAAAGATTGTTTGCTGCGAGCCCAATGCGATAGAGATGCGCGTTTAGGTTGTAGTGATTGGACATAAGCCGAGATATCACGCGAATGAAATCACGACCTACATTCAATCCCTTAAACCAAGCTTTCGTCGAAACCTTAGGGATAATCGTGTGTAACCAGCGACCGAACTCATCTTCACTCCACATGCGCTGCCAACTAACGAGTGTGTCCTGACGGGGAATGTGAAAAAATTCGTTAAAAGCAATTTGCCTTTCAAAAAGTGTGCCTTCTGAAGCGCCCACCTTAGCTAGCGAGTCCGCTTTCTCATTCCCCGGAATCGAGCAATGAGAGGGAACCCATGCTAAGGTAATCTTGAATAATTTTTCGACCAAAACACTCAATAGATGTCTTATTCTTGTTAGGAAATAAGATGAGCGTTTATCAACTTTCATTGAACGAATTGCCTCTATTGAGCTGAGACTGTCTGAAAAAATAAAATAATGGTCGATGGGCAATGTTTCAATGATCCCTAGTGCGTAGTATATCGCACCCAGTTCAGCGACATACACGGATCAAGGATCTTTGAGTTTGAAAGAGGCACTGGAATTTTCATTGAAGATGCCGAAGCCAGTGGACCCAGTGTATATTAGGGTGCCATTTTCATTGGCACCCTAATATACATACTGTAGCGAACAGTTTCTCACGTCCATTTAACACGGAAGCAAAATAGAAACTGTGGTTTGCTATCAGACGTCGACATGCATCAACCACTGATCATTCGCCCCTGAGATGGATTGTCAAGCAGATTCCCTGTTGGTTCATATTCGATTCAAAACTTTCCACAGTCGCCCATACTGAGGGAAGAGTCATACGCCAAATAATACTCTAAGATCGGTCATATGTTACAATCGACCACAACACCAATACCGCTCTCATCATCATCAACAACACGCTCTCTATCCATTACGGGTGATCGGTATTTGTTTGATTAGTTTGACCAAGCAATGCACGCGCTGACATGTTCAAGTTTCTTCTCTCCATGCAATGCTTAGGCCTAGTCTCAAAAGTCGACTCCTAAATAGAATATTTTTCCGCATCCGTCATATTTTTCCAGTAGTCAGTCTTTATGAATATTTTACTAAGACTTATTCTTGCGATAGACTCCACAGGGCAATATGTATGAACCTTCTTTGGATTTGCACGACGCCTAAACCCTCAACGTTACGATAAAGAGTTTTCTGCGATCAGTGTGGATCCCAAAAATAACCTATTCTAGCTACTCTAGCTATTCTGGTAACAAAACCGAGTTGATGGTTTGTGATACGTGGAGCGAATTAAATGAACATAACGCAAAAATCCGACACTTGATACACACTGTTAGGATCCGTTTTCTCGAAGTAGTAATTGAAAAGAATCGCAAGTCCTGTAAATACAGACAGTCTTCAATGCCATCTACAACCGAACAGACCTTATGATCATTGGCATATGCATACCGCTGTCACCTATAATCAAGTGAAAATGCTGCGTCATTGAAGAAAATGACAAAAACGAAAATGGCTATGAGATACTTGTTTCGTGTTTAAAGTGTATTTGTCGATCAAAAAGTAAAAAAACGAAACCCATAACACCAAGAAAACCGACACTGATATTGAGCAAATGCCCTTGATGCGGGCTGGATGAAAAAAGCAGCAAGAACAGTCCGGAGCTCACGTGTTAATCAATTCGTGCATTTCCTAGAAGCATATTTAACCGCGAGCTGTACATTTGGACTTTCAAAAAATTTTGATAAACAAATTATTAAGAGATCATCGTATGCCACGAGATAGATCTCCCAGTTCAACGCCCAGCTATTATGAAATCGGTAGACTCCATGTAATTGTTACTGATACGAAGAAAGATTGCTAAATTTATGTTTGTTTGTATAATATTTCCGTTGTACAACTTATTGATTTCTTTGCAAAAATCTCTTCGTTCTGGGTTAAAATATGTCTCATTCATCGAAAATATCGCAACTCATAGTATTTCTAACGATCTAAGTTTGACTGCTCTTAACCAGATCAAGCCTATTTGATAAGATAAAAATAATTATCGAAATGTGTGATCGTCATTTCTACTGGATGACGCAATCAAAGTCACATTAATTAAAACTTCCTCACAATGAGAACCGTGGCTATGTTCCATGAATGCCGGATCCGTAGATTTCCGAGGCTCGCGGTGATGAATGGCCCGTTGGACCTACTCACCCATGTCCCCACTTTCACACCACTTGTCCACTTGCCGTCTGTGATGTTTCCCACCAGACGGAAACGGATCCTTCCGCCCTCCATCCCCTCGAAGGTACAAATGAAGATAAATGATGGCGTTCGCGTTTGTCGGTTTGTCACCAACTCGCTCGCGATCGTAACGGATCGTCCCCAGGTTCGAGGAGAGCGAGAAAAAACGCGTTGCCGTGTGGAAAAATGTCACTCACCGTGGTCTTCGCGGTAATTTACCGATGAGGGTGGCGCTGCTAGTATTAGCTTCACGGGTGGTTTATTACGGACTGGTGTTTTGATACCAGATGGCAATTATTGATACGCGCGCGACAATGAAGAGAACGGAAATTGATAACGCTGCCACCACCCTCGATTGCAGACGGATCGATACGCATCAGACTTCGGTCGTCTCGTACGTGAGTATGGAACATTTAGTTCTACGTGAGTTTTCTCCGATACTACTTTTAGAAAGCTTCAATTTGTAGTGAACCGAACCAAACTCATTAAATTACTGCCCCACCTATCGGTATGGAGTCTGCTTCCGTCTGCTGTCGCCTTCAGCAACCCAATCTCAACGATGCGTTCCTTGCATGGAGCGCACAGGTTTTTATGCACCTTCCTCCCCACCACATCTAGTGCATCAAGATTCGACTTGTCAAGTTCCGGAAACGTGGCGCTACTCCCGCTGGAAGGAGATAGGGAAGGGAGTTCATCCTGATGGTCCCACAACTTTTCCCGAGTGTGAATAGAGTCTGTCACAATGTGATTCTGGTTTGAACACATCTTCCGGCAGCTGTGGCGAGAACGGGAGAAGGCTGCATCAGGATGCACACGATGATAAGAACCGGTACGGAATTTTCTTTCTTTGCCTAGCGGTCGGGAAAGAAGAACAGATGTTTTGTGTGGGTGCTCTTTTGGCTGCTTATCGAGGATAGAAACTACTTTTGCAAACATTTGTTCGCTCGGGAGTGTAATAGATACGGGAAAGGGAAATTTTATACCCTGGAAGGGATATTAGATTACTCAATTTGTTAAAGGGTACTTCCTTTTGGTTGCTCGTTTGGACTTATCTGATTGGAGGAAATAGCTATCGAAGCGCTCCAAATGATGATGATGGAGATTATCGCGAGTGACCACTTCCCAAATTTACAACGCTGCTTTTCACTCACCATTGTACACAACGAAGAGACATTTGGTTGATCTGACAATGACAAATTCCGTCGTCGCCGCTTCAGAATGAGATCCAATATCGGGCGCCGTTGGCAGCTAATTTCCCGGTGCAACCGAAAACAACAAACGACACTCGGGCCAGTTTAGTCTTAATTTGTTTTCGGCGCGGCTCCACGGTCCCCGAGGGATTCGGTTTCAACACGCTGCGAGTTTCAGCACGCAATTCAATTCGGCCACAACATTCAACCGGAGAGAATCGAATCAATCAGTGGGATTGTGGCTTCCTGGAAATGATGAGAGGAAGCAATTTGTTTCCAACGCAAGGTAAGCTGATGAGTTATTTACGGGCGATGTGGCACTAACAGCAGGTTCAGGATTTAATTTGTGGCATGAATTCCATGAGTAATTGTTTGCAATGTGCCGGTGATTGAAATGCAATGTTTACAAAATTGAGGAACGAAATTAGTTTGCGGTTTTCGTTTCAAAACATTCAAATGAAAATTAATAATATCCTACTTTGCATTAATGGATATTGTTTGTTTTGGAAAACCAACGAGTTGCCATTAGTGCGAAGCATCAATTCATCCCGTAGCGATATACCTAGGAGCTTGATTTTATGAGACATTTTTTACATTCTGATGGTCAAACACAATCTAATTAGACTTTACTGTCGGGAATAATAATATCCCACAGATTCAAATTTTCGATTGATTCAAATCGAAACGCGCGTATTTCTGTTAGGCTGCATGCGTTTTTTTCTTATGAAATTGTGATTATGTTTCTTAAACATGGGGGGTAATATTACAATTGGTTAAAGTAATTATACTACAAGTAAACATTAAGGCTTAAACATTAGTCATTGTATTTTCGAAGTCGATTATTATGTATTTTCTCTAGTTTATTGCCATTTTTAATAATTGTAGTTTGCTCACTAGGGAAATGCATAAAGATGGATACAATCCCCTAAATTGTAAAGGCCGTTGAATACTTAAAGCATATTATTTTGCAATTTCTGCATTAAGCTATATAAATACCCTTCCACTGTGTTTACTACCTGTTGGTTTATTATTGTGATATAAAATACAGATGCCAAAACAGAAGCTTCTTATTTCAATTCAATATGCGTCGGAAAAGTAACCATATTTTAGTGAACGAATTGAATCACGTTGCCCCTTTTTCCGAGCATTCTTACTAAACTTTGGAAGGAAGTGACTTTTGACTCGCGATTTTTTCCTGATAGTAAATGATAAAAGCGAGCGGATCGAATGGAGGGAAAACAATATTCGAACTAATTACAAGATTCTTGTTAAATTATCTATCGTAAGCGAGATGATAAGCACATCAAAGACTCGCACGGTTAGCTCCTTCTTTTGAAGGAAGATGTCTTTTGAGGTATTATGTACTAAAAGTATGCGGAAAAGATTGTTTGGTTTTCCCCATTAGTTCTTCCTTGTACTTTATGAAAAATGAACAAACGAAGACACTTTTGTTTTGCCTTGTTTTCTAACATGAATAATTTTTGCCATATTTATATAATACTAGCTGACCCGGCAAACTTCGTCCCGCCCAAAATTTGTTTTTTGTTATCAATACCTTTAAACATTCACGTTTTCTTACTATGAGCAAGTTCATCGGTCCAATCACAGAACTGTTCATTGATTGATCTTCTATTCGACCCCGTTGAATTTGCCTTTTACTATAAAATTTCTAGTATTTCTAACAAAACTCATCATTATAATATCATATTATTTTCAGACACAATTCTCGTTCAAGATTTTTCAACCACTTGCAAATAACATGTTTCTCCGTTACATGGAATAAATTTTTATATACAGAAAATATGATAGAATAAAGACAGCCCTAAATCGGACAATTCCTTCCTCAAGCTCTGCTCTTATCAACACATTCGGCTATCCTTTTTTTGGTATAGATAGAAGAAGATATAGGAGTGCGTTTCATCACATTAAAATCCATTTCCAGTTACGAACAAATATCAATTTCGCTAGCGCAAACATCAAATGGACTAACACCACTTGTCACTATGTATTTGTAGAACATATGGGAATTTAATTTTCCGAATTTTCCCTTTTTCCTTCAGAGTTTTCCGAAAATTTTCAATTGTCATGTTTGGTTGCAATATTTTTGGTAGAAATATGTGTAATATTTTTATTGAACCCCCTCTCCATTTCAGAGGAGGGAGGGGTGTCATACCATTATGGTAACATTTCTCATACCACAAAACTCTCACATCCAAAATTGTGCTTGATTAGTTCTCGAGTTATGCAGAAGTTTGTGCTTCGTTTATATGGCAGCCTCCCTTAGAGAGGGGGGAGGAGTGTATTTACCATAGAAACGTTTCGTGCCCCATAAAACCTTCACATGCCAAATGTGGCTCCATTTGCTTGATTAGTTTTCGAGTTATGCAGAAATTTGTGTTTCATTTGTATGGCAGCCCACCCTTAGAGAGCGGAAGGACTGTCTAACCACCATAGAAATATTTATTGCATCCTAAAACCTCCACATGCCTAATTTAGTTCCGTTTGCTTGATTAATTCTCGAATAATGCAGAAATTTGTGTTTCATTTGTATGGCAGCCTCCTCTTAGAGAGAGGGGTGGAGAGTCTAACCACCATAGAAACATTTATTGCACCCTAAAATCTCAATATGCGGCATTTGGTTTCATTTGCTTGAATAATTCTCGAGTAATGCAGACATTTGTGTTTCATTTGTATGGCAGCTCCCCCTTAGAGAGGGGGGAGGGGTTTCAAACTATCACGAAAACCTTCGCCGGCCCCAAAAACCCCTACATACCAATTTGCATGTTGATCGGTTCAGTAGTTTCCGAGTCCATAAGAAACAGATAGACAGACAGAAATCCATTAAATACCATGAAATAATGTGCAGTAGTGATGCATTTTTACATGTGTTAGGGAAAAAAACACAAAAAAAAACATCAAGAGTCGTATGAAAGTGAATCACAGCTCCAGAAACATTTGCTTCAAAAGTATTGTTTTCACCATTCTTAAGTTACGGTTTGTTCACTTTTCAGGCTTGAAAAAAGTGAGATCTACCGGAAAACAAATAATTCGTTGAATTAAACTCCTGAAATGCATAGGTTAGGTCAAGAAAGAATCTCGTTTGGGTCAATGATTTCTCTCTTCCAGAAACTATAAGACGATGTTGGAGTCTCTAAAGTTCTCAGAATGAAACGATTCGAAAGGAACATCAGTGAACTTATACTGACACCGCATACTATCCATATCCTAGATTCGTACCTGAGGGAGTATCGGAACTTCATCAGATCGTTGGCCAGTTGCAATTTGAAAGTATGAAAGTTTGTACGGAGAATACTGGGAGGAATTCCTATACAGCCATTCCAGGCCAAACCGATATAGTGGTTCTCAGATTTTCGTCAAAAGTGGTAGTTTTTTTCTTTATCGCAAATTATCAGACCCGTATTTTTTATTTTTTTGTTAGGACGACCATTTCCATTATAGGGTGGTCCGAAAAACATATTTTTTTGCATTTTTGCCAAAAATGACTTTTTTCAAAAATTCATAACTTTCGAACCACTGGACCAATTCAGATGTTCGATTAAATTAAAGCCAATTAGCTGGTCTTTTTTATAAAAGAGTGTGTTCGTGTTCGTGTTCGTTGATGTTGTGCGAGGAAGAGAAAGTGTCGATCAATATAAGCAGTTGTCAATGCCGAGGCTACGCTGTGACATGTATCACATAAATCCTTATAATATATGATTTGATAACTACGGCATTATTTACAGCGCAATCACTTCAACCTTTTTTAGGTGATGTGTTCTAAAATGTTGGGTTCATAATAATTTCATTAGGTACTATTTGTACTCGAAAGTTCATTATGTGTGATAGTGAGAGGGCTACATCTATGATTTGGAAAATATTTCAATGGCCATTTTGGTGGGAGTGAGCGAATGGTTTTAGATGGACGCGGTGGAATGCGGTGGAGCGAATGAAACGTCTCCTGCGGTAGTTGTGTGATAGGTTTTATCTATGGGTGTGTTGTGGATGTGCAGAGCGCCGCTCTCTCTAGAATGGGTCTCATGGCAAAGCAAAGATTAATAGAGATGCTCAGTTCGGAAGTTATTGTTGTGTTGTCCAGATAGTTTGTTTTCTTTTTAAACAGATTTGAATATTTTCAGATGTTTTCAGATGAGATTTTCATGTAGATTGAATTTATTATATACTAAATTGCTATGGTGATTTTGGTTTAGATAGCTTTCTGTGTTTATATGTTATAATGTTATAATAGCTATAGCAGCTTCTATGCGTTAATTCAACTACACCCAGGTTTTTTTTACGCGGTTTTTTTACGCGGTTTTTTTACGAGGTTTTTTCTACGCGGATTTTCGAATTAACGCGGTTTTTTTACGCGGATTTTCCAATTAACGCGGTGTTTTTAACGGGGTCACCGCGTAAAAAAAACTGAGCAATATCACATCTCTCCCTCAGGCGCACCTTTTTGAGCATTTAAACCATAAAATTTACCTTAGGCTAGACAACTACTTTGTCACACTCCACCTCGCTTCGTCATACCCCCTAAAATCGCTCATCTAATGAGTTACAATAAATGTTTACTCGAATTCGGATTTTCCAATTAACGCGGTTTTTTCTCGGATTTTCCGATTTTTGCGCGTAAACCTGAGCAACATCACTTCTCTCTCTCAGTTCATATCTCTCCCTTCAAGCTCCCTCAGAGCGTATGCCGCACCCCATCACGATTCTCAAGAGGATTTTTATGTGACCTTTTTTTCTTTACATGGAGTTTCTAATTAACGCGGATTTTCCAATTAACACGGTTTTTTTACGCGGTTTTTTTACGAGGTACGTATCCCCCGCGTAAAAAAAACCCTGGGTGTATGTTTTGTTATGCAGATCGCAAAAATCTATTAATTTACCGCATCCCATCTCATATACAAGTAAATATTACTCAGTTCTTTTTCTTTAGTTTTATACGCATTTACTACGCATTTTTTCATTTTGCTTTTATTTTAATTTCAAGTTTAATCAGTCGATTCAATATTTTGTTCCCCATTCATGCTTAAAATTGTAGATTAAGTTCAAACTACATTTTACGGCTTTCAAGTTTCAGACTTCATATTCCACACTTGAATTTCAACAGAATTTGTTTACATGTATGTCTCTGTAAATATTGCTGTTGTTTCGTGTAAATGCTGTATTGGTATAATATCATAGGTATTTCAAACATATACTATAACTTCAACCGCGATCGAAAAACAATAGATAAGTAATATGCCGATTGATTTTAGAGAAGTTTTCTCAGGTCGTCTCAAGATAACCCTTCGTCGTAACGATTTTAGTTCGATGAAGCGCAAGCAAGTCGAATAGCGGAATATAACACCGGTCTGATGAATTTTTAGGAAGTTATCTTGGTCACCTTCTCAGGTTTCGTCAAGATAAATTTCCGCCATCGAGATTAGAATTCTTAAAAGCTTGATGAATAACGGCACATTTACCGGGTCGATTGGGAAAGTTCTCTCGGTTACCTTCTTAGGTTTCCCAGAGATAAATCTTCGCCGTCACAATTTGAGTTCTTTAAAGAATACGCACACTGAATAAAGGAACATATCGCCGATTGATTCCAGAGGAGTTCTCTCGGTTACCTTCTCAGGTTTGCTCAAGATAACTCTCCACCGCCGTTATTGGAGTTCTATAAAGCGTAAGTGCAATGAACAACGGAATATATCACGGTTGATTGATTTCAGAAAAGTTCTCTCGATTCCCTTCTAAGGTTTTCCAACCCTCTGCTTTCGCGATTGGATTTCGACAAAAATATTAGAATTGTAGAATATATAGCCGGTCTGATCAATTTTACAGATTTTACAGTGTTTTCTTTATGCGGTTTCGCTGGTTCGGGTCAGTCACGGAGAGTAGCTGCGAGTTGTGCAGTCTACCCAAGCTCAAGCTCTAGGAATATCGTTCTGTCGAGTAATTGAGAGTTTGCGATTATGGAATCACATCACTTACTGCTGTTCTATTTTCCAATTTTTTTGTGTATAGTTGTATTAGTTTGTATTTTTGTATTAGATGTAGTTTTTAGAATCACATCACTTACCGCAGTGAATCCTGATTCTTCTTAACCATTCCCACTAACAACTATCCCTTCCATGATAAACGCTAGGGAACCACGCTATAGAGGCGACCCTTCTGGCCTTCGGGCGGCGAATATCATACTAACATTCCTTCCCTTCCCCTGGTGACTGTAAGGACGTGGCCGGCGTCGTTATTGACCATTTAAAGCTCGAATCACCGAAAATTGCACAACGAGAATGATTTGCTAGTCCCAAGCGTCATTCTGTGTGTTCTTTGTGCAATTTGGTTGGTTCAGGTCAATCACGGAGAGCAACTACGAATTGTACAGTCTACCCAAGCTCAAGCTCAAGCTCATTAGCTGGTCTTTTTTGTAAAAATACTACAGTTACAGAAAATTTGAATTATGTTTTCGTTATTATTGATTGTATTTGTTTTTTATAGTTTTCACGGTCTCGGGACCAAAAGCGCTATATTTTTTTTATATTTTTTTCTGGAAAGCTGAGAATTTTTTACATAACATATCTCGAAACCAGGGAGGCGTTTTTTTTTCGTTTTTGAGTTATGATTTTTCAAAGTTAAACGATGGTCCGGAAAATCATTTTTTTCCATTTTTTTCCACTACAAAAAATCATAACTTTTGATCTACTGAACCGATTCAGATGATCGATATACCAAATTAAAGCCAATAAGTCTTGTTTAAAAAAATATTACACTCTGAACCAAAATGGATTTTGTTTTCATAATTATTGATTATATTTGTTTTTTTATAGCTTCCATCGTTTCGGGACCAAGGGCGCCAAATTTTTAATATTTTTTATGGAAAGCTGAGCATTTTTCACAAAACATATCTCGAAACCAGGGAGGCTTTTTTTTCGTTTTTAAATTATGATTTTTCAAAGTTAACATGTTTTCAGTTTTCGTTCAATATTTGTATGCGACTAGACTGGATGTATGTGACTATAATCCAATTAATTGGCAAGTGCGTTATTTTTTAAAAAAAGACTAGCTATTGCGCTTTAATTTGATATGTCGATCATCTGAATCGGTCCAGTAGTTCAAAAGTAATAAAATTTTGGGAAAAAAGCCATCCATCGGGTACCATCGGGTGACTTTGATAAATCATAACATAAAAACGAAAAAAACGCCTCTCTGGTTTCGAGATATGTTATGTAAAAAGTTTTCAGCTTTCCAAAAAAAATATAAAATAATATAGCGCCTTTGGTCCCGAGGTTATGAAAACTATAAAAAACAAATACAATCATTAATAACGAAACCAAAATTAAAATTTTGTGCAGCTATGAGATTTTTTTAAAAAAGATCAGCTAATTGGCTTTAATTTGATATGTCATTTGATATGATCATTTGAATCGGCTCAGTAGTTCAAAAGTTATGAATTTTTGAAAAAAGTGGAACAATTTGATTTTTCGTACCACCCTAAAATGGAAATGGTCACCCTAACAAAAAAAATAAAAAAATACGGGTCGAATGGTTTGCGACAAAGAACAAAATTTCCACTTCCCACGAAAATCTGAGAACCACTATATCGGTTTGACATGGAATGGCTGTATAACGAAATCGAAACGGCTTAGGGCCTCAAACGACGAAAAATACACAGCTTTCACCCGGAGGAAGTGCTTCATCTGAAAAAGTTCTTAAACCTGAAACCAACTAAGACTCCTGCTAATAGAGGAAGGAAATCCAAAACAGCTCATAGTCGAGTTCTCAACTAATTAGATTTGGGTATTTTGTCTGCTATAAAATTATATTTATCGATTGCGAATGTCCATATTTACTTGCTCAAAAAGTCCTAGATAAATTGTTGAAATTTATTTTTTCTGTTAAATTCAATTGATTTTTAAAAGCGCTAATTCCACTAAAAATATACCAATTTAGTGGAATTAGCGAGAAAATACTCTACATTAGTTCAAAATAATTACAGTCTACTTCTTCTAGCAATTTAAACCCAGTGTTTAAAGATTCTCACTAATATTTTGATGATGAATCGACTGAAATGCATAAAAAATGTAAATGTATGAAAAACTTGTTTGAAAATGACACGTATCACAGTAATATTGTAATATTGTTCCTGATTAGCAGCCCAAAAAAAGGGAGTATTGCCTATTGTTTAGAAAATTTTGGGTAAGTAAAATATCAAAATAATATTTCAAGTGCAGTGAAAAAAAATATTTTTAGTGGGAAGCAATATAGTTGCCACGACATTATAAAGGATTCATGGACAACCCTTGTGAAATTATCATTATTAAAAATTCTTATATGTAGCACCTTAAAAAAAGAATCAAATTTATCATGATATTCAACCAACAATACAAGTGGTGTGATATTCTCAATGAATTCGTCTATTACTTGCGTTCAAATGATATCTTTTGTAGCAAATCACATCTCTTACAACAACGGTCGTCATACCCCCAGTATGAGTCGAGTAAAAGTACCTCAATAAATCTATGAAATGCTTAAAAAACGTACCGTTCTCCATATAAGCACACTTAACAGACCTGTTCATTATTGTAACGTTGGTTTCATGGGACATGTACATATTCACCACTGAAAGACTAAATTTCTAGCAAGTAAAGTAATAAATCGGAGCTTGTCGCCATTTGGAAAGTTTTTTTTTTGTTATTTCTCATAACGTCTCTCCTATACAAACGCTAAAATGGGTGTACATAATTGAGGGTAATACAATACACTAAAATAATTCATTACAATTGTCCAATAGTTGATTGTTTCAATAATCTAGAGAGTGTCCGTCTTCCCCTACTCAACCTTATTTCAGAGAGGCCACACTCACGTGTTGGTCATGGCGTTGCGGGCCGCAAAAAATAAGGAAGGGTGGTATCCTGAGACACGATCGCATTGTTATCGTAGGACTATGAATTTATAATCGGCGAAAAACAAACATTACTTAAATTCAAGAAAGAAACTTTTTAGTTCAAATATTTGGTAGCACCGACAAGGGCCGATGAATGAATGCTGAGTGGGGTGCGTGAACATTTTGCGAAGCAATAAAACGCCAATTTGAGCAGTTTTTCAAGTTACCTCTCCGAATTTACATGTACTGTTGATTATTCGCTGTATAGAGCGACTCTAAAACACTGAACTTATCGAATATCCAAGTGGGTTTTCAGTATCTCTTAGAAAAATCACAACTTTCCCGAAAACAACGCTCGTTTCATAGAATACTCAGAACGCCAATAGAATATTCGAACCGAATCGAGTGTGTGGCAGTGTCGACCGCAACCGATGCGGGACAAATTTTAGCTTTCAGTTTTCAGTTTTTTTTCCACCGAAGAACGCATCTCTCAGCGCTGGAAAATACCTTTTTCACATTCCGTTAGGAATACGCTGCACTTTGACGCAACTTTCAATCCGGCAAAAAAAATTTATTGCACGAAAATTAATAGACCGAGTCAGCGAAACTTTACGAATGGCCATTATCAAGGCCAAGTGTTTAGTTTTTCATATTGGCTCTTTTAAAGGCTAGAGGCGATGGGACTGAAAAAAAACTGAGAGTCTGAGAGCCTCTATAATTCGAAACATCTTCACCATTACACCAGTCAATCCGAACATGCTCCCTAAATTCGCAGAAGCAAAAAATTATAAAAATCAATTCGCTTTTGATTGATATTAACACTCAAATTTTTGCACCCCGAACGTAACGCTTTCGTTTTATAAATTTCAAACTTACACACCTGTGCAGAAGCAGAAATTATGTGGTGCAAAAATACACAAGTACTCTCACCGAGACGGCATGAAAATCGACGCGGTGCCTCCACCGAACAAAATTGCATCATTGTGGGCGATATATAGTTACACCACATGGCTTGTAGAATAATATAAATAAGGATACAAACATAGCACAGATAGACAAAAACTTTGTATTGCCTTTTTCCTCAGAATGTTTTCTTCGTAAACATTATTATGTTTCTTTCCATACACATTCTTATATAAGCAAAATCAGCATAAGTAGTTAGCTCCCTATTCCTGTGCCTTTTCAGTTAGGTTTCACCACTGCACAATGGTCCAGGAGATGTATTTATGTGGAAATTAGCATTTAGAGCTTGACAGTTATTCTCTAGACAAAAACTGTCCTAGACAAAGTTGTTACTCATGATAGAGCGCTCGTTTTTATGTTGTCAAAAATAAAGTGACCAAAATTGTCGATGAAATAAAACATACAACTTTCTTATCTTTAAACAGAGTTGGACAATATTGTAGTCCCAGTTATTTGAGACATCTTTGTAGAACAAAGTTTTTTTCTATTCCTTGAAATAACCGATATAGCGTCTTTTTTTCTATTTTGCGTTAGGGTCACCATGAAAAAAAATTGTTTTTTTTTTTGTTGCTCTAACTTTTATATTTCAAATTCTACACACCAATTGTCTTCAAAGGACTTTTAGAGCTTACTAATACAAACATTTTTCGATGCAGAACTTGTCAATATCTCAACTTTACCCAAAGTTATTGATATTTCTTCGCAAAAAACACGCTCTTTTCATTTGTTTGTCATTCTTTCTGTGGCAAACATAAAAAATGTTTGTTGACGGAAAGAACAGATTTCACTCTATATAATGTGTGATTTTCAAAACTATGTTATTTCTTGTGTTTGAGTGAATTAAAATTGAAATCAGGAGTTTTTGGATGAAAACCCATCAATAATTTTGAGCAGGATTAAGATATTGACATTTTCTGTATCGCAAAATGTTGATATTGATAAGCTCTAAAAGTCGTACGAAGACCATTTTGATGTAGAAAATATATAAGTTAGAGTTAGTTTAAATTAGTTTAAATATATGAGTTTGAGTAAGTTTTTTCATAGTTACCCTAATGCAACTCAGATAGAAAGCGCTAAAAACAACTTTGTGGGAGATATTTATTGTTTAGACAAAAACTGTCTTAAACAAAATTGTTACATATGATAGAGCGCTCATTTTATGTTATCAAAAATAGGGTGACCAAAAGTTGTCGATGAAATGATTAATCTAACTTTTTTATCTTTATAGATAGAGAGAAACATAGTGCAACAATGTTGTAGCCCCAGTTATTTTAAACGACTTTGTAGAACAAAGCCTTTTTCTATCTTTTAAAATAATCGACTTAGCGCTTATTTCTAAGTTGCATTAGGGTGACCATGAAAAAACGTGTTTTTCTGCTTTAACTTTTAAATATTTCAAATTTTGATGTAGAATGTTTCGTACGACTTTTAGAGCTTATCGGTACCAACATTTTGCGATGCAGAACTTGTCTATATCTTAATCCTACTCAAAGTTATTGATGGTTTTTTTACCCAAAAACTCATGATTTCAATTTAAATTTACTCAAACACGAAAAATAACATAGTTTTGAAAATCACATAATATGTGACAAATGTTGTATTCTATTGACATTCTATTGAAGCTGGCAACATATGCACCTAAATGCGTGTACTTCAGCTTCAGAACGCAGTACAGCTCATCTAATTGAACTGTAATTCTAATATTTTTATCGTATAGAAATTGCGGAATTTTATTTGCAAGAAAGTTTCTTGCATTTTTGTTCTAAAGAAAAGTGTATCAAGTGCAAGTACATCAGCTGACTCCATCGAGCCAAGAGTTCACTTTCATTTCGGGTGGAATTTAAACAAACAGGCAGTAAGAGTTTACTCTTTACGAATAATTTAAGCTTCACACAGAGTATAACTGTAAATGCGATCGGATCAGATTTAATCGTCATACATTATTCATGACCGGCATTAAATAGCGCGCGCGCTCCGGAACTTCCGCTATCACTTTGCTATGTTTTGCTCACCGGAGCGGAAAATGATGCTAAGTAGTTTCGCTCGCAGTGGATGGAATTGCAGCCGCCCTAAGCCGGAAGAAACTAGCACCATCCCCCCCCCCCTCTGTTTCAGCATCTCGAGCTTTAACCTTTTCGGGGCCGAGAGGCCTTTCGGAAGTGGAACGATTAAAGCAAACACGCCTGAGCCGGGCAAGCTTTGCTCGGTTTGCCGTTTGCTGACAAAGGTCACAAAGTTATACCATATAATAGCGATAATCGATCAACCGTGAACCACGGCCGGTGAAGTGTGACTGCTTTCCTCAGCATCCCACCCCGGTTTTAATGTTAATCCACTTGATGAGGCAGCAGATTTCATAGACGCCCACTTTAATCCTTGTGCTGCTCTCTGTCGATTGTCGATTTCATTTGCATAAATCACGAACTTTTCTCCTGCCACCCGTGAAGTGCGTTATTCATAGAAAGCGAATGAAACAAAAAAAAATGAAATGGTTGCCCTTATCCGTCTGTTCCTGAGAAACCTAAATGGATTAACGGTATGCGGATGAAGAAGGGACGGGGCAGAGACGGTACCAACTCCCCGTTGCAAACACAACAAAATCAGCATAAAAAGCAGCAACAAATTGAAAATCCTAATGAAAAGAACTTGTGCTGCGCAATTGTATTTCCTTGGTCCTTCGTATGCTAGGCTGTTCTGTTTGTCCCGTGAAACGCTCTAAGGATTTCTGGAGCAAAAAATGATTCCATTTGATTGGTTTCAATAGGATTATCGGCTACACATCCCATTGACGCCGATGTGTACAAATCTAATTACTACTCGTATTTATTCATATAAATTTGATATTTTAGCAGCGGATAAAAGAGAGGCTCATATTGTACTTACAAAATTTACCGTCGGAAGTAGAGCATTTTTACACGTTCGCCGAGGAAGGAAGGACGGTGTGTGTAATTCGATTTGTTCTCAAGCGCGTTGTGAAGCACGCGATCGAACAGAGAGTTTCATGGTGAGAAGAAAGGAAAAATGTTGGTACGGTGTTCCGGGAGACAAAATCGATAACGAAATTACTATAACTCGATTGCTGAGAAATTTAATTGCTCAGATCTTTCGAGTGGAATATTAGAAGTATGAAAACATGTACTTTCGAAAGGCCTTTCCACGATATTATTGGGCATACACGTAAGGATTAAAGGATGTCTAATAGATGGCGCTAGTGACCATCAAACGCACGAAGAAATTGCGCTTTTATTTTTGGACAAGCGCCACCCTGCAATCATTAAATCGTGTAAAATGTCCAAAATGAGGGCCATATACATACGTATATAAAGCTGTATACAACGATATTACGATGTTTGTTACACTGATATGCGATTTGACCCAACAATCAGCCATTCCATGTCAAACGGATACATTTTTTTCTCAGATTTTCGTAAAAATTTGGGAAAAAAAATATTTCTCGGACCACCATAAATTGGAAATGAACACCCTAATGAGAAAATAAAAAACACGGATCTTTTTTTGCGATAAGGAACAAAACTACCAATTTTCTCGCTGTAGTGATGAAGTGAGTGTTATTCTATACTACTTCTACTTCTATTATCCTCAAGCCATTGCACAATGGTCATTGGTCCAGGAAATGCATTTAAGTGGAAATTAGCATTTAGAGCCCGACAGTTATTCTCTAGACAAAAACTGTTTTAGACATAGTTGTTACATATGATAGAGCAAAAATAGAGTGACCAAAATTGTAGATGAAATAAAAAATATGACTTATCTTTATAGATAAAGGTAAACATAGTTCGACAATATTGTAGTCCCAGTTATTTCAGACATCTTTGTAGAACGAAGTTTTTTTCTATCTCTTGGAATAACCGAGCCTTTTGTCTAAATTGCGTTAGAGTCGCTATGAAAAAACAAATGTTTTTTTGCTCTAACTTTTATATTACAATACAAATTGTCTTCAAAGGACTTTTAGAGCTTACTGATACAAATATTTTGCGATTCAGAACTTGTCAATATCTCAACTTCACTCAAAGTTATTGATATTTCTTCCCAAAAAATACGCTCTCTGCAATTGTTTGTAATTGTTTCTGGGGCAAACATAAACAAAGTTTATTGATGACATTTCAAAGAGCATATTCCACTCTACATAATGTGTGATTTTCAAAACTATGTTATTTTTCGTGTTTGAGTGAATTAAAATTGAAAACATGTGCTTTTGGGTGAAAAACCATCAATAAGTTTGAGTAGGATGAAGATACTTTTAGAGCTTACTAATACTAATATTTTGCGATGCAGAACTTGTCAATATCTCAACTTAACTCAAAGTTATAGATTTTTTTTCCCGAAAAATACGTTCTCTTCAATTGCTTGCCATTCTTTCTGGGTCAAACATAAAATTTTTTTTTCAAAAATTTTAATTTTTTAATTAAAAGTTTTGATGTAGAATTTGAAATAAAAAAGTTAGAGAAAAAAAATCGCTTTTTCATTCTCTCGATAAAACGACGTGCTAGGTTGGCAAAAAATATTTCCCCTTTGGCAGAAAAAATGCTTTTTCGTGTGCTGAAGGGTAAAATGAACAAATATGTGTGTATGTATGGGAGCAGAAATATCTTTCGCTCAGACTGAACGTCAGCTTGGAAAAAAAAAGTCCAAACGATGTCAACGGAGATCGAACCAAGGCCGGCTGAAATGCAGAGCTGTTTTACACATTTCACTCTGTTGGGTTTTACCATTTTTTTATGTGCTTCCGTGTATATTTCAATTTGACAAAAATTACATTACCGTTTCTCCGAACTTACTTTTACATGGCTTCCAGAACAGAGAGGTCCAAAACGAGCTCCTATCATGCCGGCGTCGATCCATCAATTTGTTCAAATCATTGCCTTCGGAATGCATAATCAGTGTAGCGCTAAGAAGAAGGTAAATATTTGCGTCTTAAACTTCGCCTGCCACAAAAACTGCTCTGAGTGAGAGTATACAAAGAAGTCATATGCGATTTATATTCTAGTTTCGCTCCAGCGAGCAGTTACAGCTTATTTTAGGCTAAGAGTTGATACTGATTCTTTTTCTTTCGTCCCCTACTACTAACTCTTTGCACGTTTTTCTAATGGATTCTTCTAGTGCACTCGCTATTGTGGATAAAGACACACACCCATAGGTACAGGATCTACGAATTGATGCGGAGTGATGGATAAAATCATCCTACGGAACAGCTATCGTGAGGTATTTCTTTGAAAAATTAAAGAAACGGTTGACAGATGGCAGCAAATGGAAGAATCTAATCAGTTGGTTCTATCTCGCCTCCGAATTGATCGTGCTGGATTTACAGATCAACATATACTGACAGTGTGTGCATTATATTACTCATCATCCGATCTGTTACAACATTCGAGAGTATTTAGCATCGAATGTATCCTATATGGCATGAATGATATCGGCTCGTTGTGTTGAGCTGTGGTTTCATGTCATGCTAACTCCTTCTTCACCTGTCTTGAGAATGATAATCCACTCCCGCTCGACGCCCTCCGTCAACGATATTCGATGACCATCGAACGAAGTGGTGTGGCAGAACAAATGTATGGGAAAATGAGAATGCTTCCAGTTTTCATTAATATAAACTGTTTAGGAATTGATGAATTGTAATTGATAGCATATCAAACAAATCTTTAAGAATTTCCGATTCTATTGGTGTACGAGTAGTTCCTCGAGTTTTGCTAATCAACACATTCGGCGATCTGTTTTTATTTATACAGATGAAATAAGATATAGGAGTGCGTTTTATCACATTAAAATCCATTTTGGGAGGGAGAAGAATGGCAATATAAGATAACCGAAAATGTCCAATATTTGAAACAGAATTTGTTCTTATTAACAAACTAGCTGACCCGGCGAACTTCGTCCCACCCATAATTGATATATTGAGATAAATCATTTTGAGCACTCAGGTTCCCACAGAAATTATTTTTATGTACGTAATCTTTACTCGCGAATGTATGGTGAAAATAAAAACATTTTTCCTTTGAAATTCATTTTGAATTATTTTTAAGCAATATTCTTGAATTTCGGTTCTGAGGATTCCGAAACTTTGCCTTGGAGCGCCGTTGCTTCATTGAGCTGCGCTCATGAAGCTAAAATTCCAACCTTTTTCTACCAGCTTTGCAACTTGGCTGAATTGTTGGCTTCCGCAAAATCAAACGTCAGACGCCGTTAATCTTTCAGAGTCATACCATAGAAAGCTTTGTCCAGTGCCCTGCAGTGGTCAGCCAGATCCTCAGACTACTCACTCGTAAATACTGGTTTGAACCGCCCTAGGTGCTCGCTGGCACATCCCAGCAGAAGTAGGAATGTCAATAAAAGAAGATTCAAATCATAAATCACTTTCTGATATTAGCCTCTTCCTCAGAGCGGATTCAAAATCCGAGGTCTGCCGCAATCCGATGCTTCGAGACTCCCTCCCGGAGCCTCTGTCGGCCTGACAGCATTTCTGGAGTGCATTGCTTCGAATCAGTTTTCTTCTTGTGGATCCCGTTAAAAATTTGGTTGAAAACATTTTAAAAATTTTTTCGAGAGCAAAATGCTAGTGCGAACTTTTGCCCCACAGCCATTGCGAACCTTCGCTCCACAAGCAATTTTTGGACTAATCGAATTTAAAAAAAAGCTCTTGATCATTTTTACAAAAACGAATACGCACTATCATCTACTAAAGAATGAAAATTTCCTTGACAGTGTAGTTTCGAACATCCTAGTTATTTGAGGTAAGCAAATCGTCATCTCCAAAACTGAAAAAATTAGATCAAAACATCGCAAAACTCTTTTTAGCTCAAAACTTTTTATCACTTTCATGAAATGTATCTTGACAACTTGGGTTCGACAACTCGCAAGCAGATCGGACAAGTTTTTAATGGATCCAACAAAGTTGTTTTTTTCACATCGAATAATAGTGTTCTTTTTCACCGGTTGCGCTTGCGAGTGGAGCGAAGTTTAAAGTGAAACACACGCCACACAGCCGCGGCAAGTAGAAATTCATTTTTCTTTTGTTTCCCAATCATTCCTTCTACCTTCTGTGCACGATTTACACCATTGTTCAACTTTGTGTTAACCAAATCGGCAAACGTTGGCATTAGGGGTGATCATTATTTCTTATATACCGTTGAACTTTTATTGGATTTTTTTTTTTCATTTTATCATTTTATTTAACATAAAATAAATTGAATTTAATATTCGCATCATAACCTTATAAAAAATATTTTTTTCACTTATTTATTTATTTTGATTATCATTATATTCTGTTCATATCGAACAGTTGACCGATTTTTTTGATATGGCTGAGGGCGGGAAGGATCCCCCATCGACGCCATTGAATATTTCCGATACCGATCCTCCTCCTGAAGAGCAGGAAGATGAAGCAGAAATTGAGGAAGAATCCTCTGTATATGAAGTTGGAAGTTCCGAAGATGAGGACATTGAAGAAAAACAGGATTTTCGTCCAAAAGAATACCCTAGAGGCTCCAAAGGCCCATTCATTGTGTACTTTAGACGAAAATCCAAACCTCTCAATGTCATTCGCATCTCGAAGGAACTAACTCAACATTTTTCTGACGTTACCGAAATTACACGGATGGGGCCAGACAAACTACGAGTTGTCGTCTCAAGCAGGACCCAAGCGAACAAAATAACGCGCTGCGACCTCTTTGCGATTGAGTATCGTGTATACGTACCCTGTTGCAACGTCGAAATAGACGGCGTAATAACCGAAAAGGGTTTGACTCGAAAAGAGATTATCGATGGTGTCGGTCGCTTCAAGAACTCTTCACTAAAAACTGTGAAGATTCTTGCATGCGATCGACTGAAATCTGTGTCACAAAAAAATGACAAAAGGGTTCTCAATCGGACAAACTCTTTTCGTGTGACTTTTGAGGGTTCCGCCCTTCCAAACTACGTTGCAATAGGTGCACTTCGTTTACCTGTTCGGTTGTTTGTACCACGGGTAATGAAATGCAACAAATGTATGCAACTCGGTCACACGGCCGCCTATTGTTGCAACAAAAAACGTTGCGCAGATTGTGGAGAGAGCCATGATGAGAATCCTTGCCCGAAAGAGCGCAAGTGTCTTCATTGCGGCGGGACTCCTCATGATCTTACTCAATGCCCGGTGTACATACAACGAGGGGAAAAAATCAAGCGTTCCTTAAAAGAACGTTCCAAGCGGACTTATGCAGAAATGCTTAAGAGTCCCGTTCCAACGACTCAGGACAATCCCTACTCCATTATGCAGAATGACGAGCCTGTTGCTGACGCTCCCAATGCAGGAAGTTCCGGTACATCGCAGGGTGCCATCAGGAAAAGAAAAATTACTTCTTTTCCATCACTCCCCAGAAAGAAAACCGAAACTTCCCAAGTTGGAATGAAAACTCGAATCGAACGTGCTGAGAATAGACCGAAGCAAGTACCTCCTGGTTTAAGCGGTTCTTCTACGCACCAGGGGTCCTCAGCACTTCCCGGAACAGCACCCACCCGGTCTGTTCCATTTTCGCGGTCGAGGCAACAGCCACAATCTGGTTTGCTTGCGCTTTCTGACCTGGTGGACAACATTTTAAATGCTCTAAATATAAATGACCCTCTTAAAAGCATAGTATTATGTTTGCTTCCGATTGTGAGAACATTTTTGAAAGAAAAATGTGGTTTTTTAGCAGCGTTCATTTCCCTCGATGCCTGATTCAGTGCAAGAGGTCAAGGATTTGACCACTGTAATACAGTGGAATTGCAGAAGCATCATCCCTAAACTAGATCAATTTAAATTTTTAGTTCATAGTTCTAACTGTGATGTATTTTCCCTCTGTGAAACATGGCTTTCTTCAGCCGACGAGCTGAATTTCCACGATTTCAACATTATTCGCCTCGATCGAAATGACTCGTTTGGTGGCGTACTATTGGGGATCAAAAAATGTCACTCCTTCTATAGAGTCACTCTCCCATCGATGACAGGCATTGAAGTTGTCGCTTGCCAGACACAAATCAAAGGCAAAGACTTCTGCATTGCCTCGATATATATTCCTCCAAGAACCATGGTCGGCCGCCAACAGTTTTTTGATATCATCGAGGCATTGCCGGAGCCGCGGCTAATCTTAGGTGACCTCAACTCCCATGGAACAGCATGGGGGTCACACTATGATGACAGCCGTGCCACGTTGATTTATGATCTGTGCGACAACTTTAACATGACCGTTTTAAATACAGGGGAAGCAACTAGGATAGCCAACCCTCCTGCACGGGCAAGTATGCTAGACATATCACTTTGCTCTTCTTCATTATCCCTGGATTGCACGTGGAAGGTAATCCAAGATCCCCACGGTAGTGATCACCTGCCAATAATTTTATCGATCGCCAATGAATCAGGTTCAGTGAGTCAGTCGATATTGCGTATGACCTCACGAAAAATATTGACTGGAGAAAATTTGCAGAAATAATATCTGAAGCACTTGTTTCAATGCATGAACTTCCTCCACTCGAAGAGTATAACTTTATATCGAGTTTGATTTACGAAAGCGCACTTCAAGCTCAAAAGAAACGTGTTCCTGCTACCACTTTCCGACGTCGTCCTCCATCACTTTGGTGGGACAAGGAGTGTTCAAAGGTCTACCTTGAAAAATCATCCGCTTTCAAAAAATTCAGGAAAACTGGGTTAGTGGAATGGTTTCGAAAGTACCAAGCTCTAGAAGCCAAACTAAAAGGTCTGATTAAAGCAAAAAAGCGTGGATATTGGCGGAAGTCCGTCAATGGTTTGTCAAGGGAGACAGCTATGAGCACTCTTTGGAATACGGCTAGGAGAATGCGTGGCTGGAACCATACAAATGAAAGTGAGGAATATTCTGACCGTTGGATTTTCAAATTTGCAAGAAAGGTTTGTCCCGATTCCGTTCCTGCACAAAACGTCGTACGCGACATTCCGCTCCAAGGCGATTTTGAGAATTTTTCGATGGTAGAATTCTCAATTGCACTTCTCTCATGTAACAATTCAGCTCCGGGGTCGGACAAGATTAAATTCAACTTATTGAAGAATCTTCCCGACTTGGCAAAACAGCGTTTGCTGAACTTGTTCAACAAGTTTCTGGAGCTGAATATAGTCCCGCATGACTGGAGACAAGTGAGAGTGAGAGCCATACGAAAACCCAACAAGCCGGCTTGCGATCACAATTCGTATAGGCCGATTGCAATGTTATCCTGTATTCGTAAATTGTTAGAGAAAATGATTCTACTTCGTTTGGACAAGTGGGTTGAAACGAACAATTTGCTGTCAAATACGCAGTTTGGCTTCCGCCGAGGTAAAGGGACGAACGATTGTCTCGCGCTGCTATCTTCTGATTTGCTATCATTTGCTCGCAAAGAACAAATGGCTTCCGTTTTTCTCGATATCAAAGGGGCATTTGATTCAGTTTCCATGGAAATTCTCTCAGAGAAACTTCATAATCGTGGACTTTCGCCAATTCTGAATAATTTCCTGTACAATTTACTCTCAGAAAAGCACATGTTTTTCAATCATGGCAGCTTGAAATCTTCTCGATACAGTTTTATGGGCCTACCACAAGGCTCCTGCCTAAGCCCCCTCTTGTACAGTTTTTACGTCAATGATATAGATGATTGACTAACTAGAGATTGCACGTTGAGACAACTTGCAGACGATGGAGTTATTTCCATCACGGGTACTAATCCCGCCGTTCTGCAAAAATCCTTGCAAGATACCCTGAACAACCTGTTCACGTGGGCTCTCAAGCTGGGTATCGAATTTTCTACGGAGAAAACCGAAATGGTCGTTTTTTCTAGGAAGCACGAACCCGCCCAATTCCAGCTTCACCTATCCGGCAAAGCGATCGGGCACTCGATGTTTTTCAAATACCTTGGAGTATATTTTGACTCTAAATGTACCTGGGGAATACACATTGCGTATTTGAAACAGAAATGCCAGCAAAGAATCAATTTTCTCCAAACAATTACCGGAACATGGTGGGGCGCCCATCCAGGAGACCTCATTCAGTTATACAAAACAACGATATTATCAGTGTTAGAATATGGCAGTTTTTGTTTTCGATCAGCTGCCAGGATTCATATTCTCAAGCTGGAGAGAATACAATATCGTTGCCTGCGTATAGCCATGGGGTGTTTGCATTCGACACATACGATGAGTCTCGAAGTTTTGGCAGGAGTACCCCCGCTTACTCTTCGGTTCACAGAATTATCCTACAGATTTCTCATTCGTTGCAAGATCATGAATCCATTGGTGATTGATAACTTCGAAAATCTACTCCAACTGACTCCTCAGTCAAGTTTTATGTCTTTATACCATGAGTACCTTACCCATGAAGTGCACCCTTCACCGGGCATCTCCAACCAAGTTTGCTTCCCATACTTTTGCAATTCCTCTGTCAATTTTGATCTGTCCATGCGACAAAATATCCATGGAATCCCAGATCATCTACGCTCCGATTATATTCCGGAGATATTTTCGGCAGAATATGGGAAAGTTAGACCTGATAAAATGTTCTTTACTGACGGTTCATGCATAAACGGGTCAACTGGCTTCGGCATCTTCAATGAAAATTCCAGTGCCTCTTTCAAACTCAAAGATCCTTGTCCCGTGTATGTCGCTGAACTGGGTGCGATATACTACGCTTTAGGGATCATTGAAACATTGCCCATCGACCATTATTTTATTTTTTCAGACAGTCTCAGCTCAATAGAGGAAATCCGCTCAATGAAAGTTGATAAACGCTCATCTTATTTCCTAACAAGAATAAGACATCTATTGAGTGTTTTGGTCGAAAAATTATTCAAGATTACCTTAGCATGGGTTCCCTCTCATTGCTCGATTCCGGGGAATGAGAAAGCGGACTCGCTAGTTAAGGTGGGCGCTTCAGAAGGCACACTTTTTGAAAGGCAAATTGCTTATAACGAATTTTTTCACCTTCCTCGTCAGGACACACTCGTTAGTTGGCAGCGCATGTGGAGTGAAGATGAGTTCGGTCGTTGGTTACACACGATTATCCCTAAGGTTTCGACGAAAGCTTGGTTTAAGGGATTGAATGTCGGTCGTGATTTCATTCGCGTGATATCTCGGCTTATGTCCAATCACTACAACCTAAACGCGCATCTCTATCGCATTGGGCTCGCAGCAAACAATCTTTGTGATTGTGGCGATGGCTACCACGACATCGAGCATGTTGTCTGGTCGTGTATCCGTTTCCATGCTGCTCGCTCTCAGCTCTCTAGAGCACTGAGAGCAAAAGGCAGACAATCGGATATCCCCGTCCGGGATATCTTAGGTAGCCGTGATCCTGATCTTCTGCTTCATCTATACCTGTTCCTCAGAAACGCTGATGTCAACGTTTAATGATTTTTCCTTCGTTGTGTCCCTGTTTCGTATCCCTCCTATCCGATCGATAAACTTTTACTTAGTCGCGGCAATACATACACACACTCTTTACAGATACACGGGCCAAAGGTTGTGCAGTCCACTGATGATTCAACAAAAGCCAAAGGTTGTACCGCTCATGACAACTCTACACGAGCTGATGTTTGCGCCGGCTAGTGACCATTCTATCCTGGATTCCTCGAGTCGAGAAGACGCACCACGCTAGATATGGGATACAGACTAGGGGGCGTTGCTGATTAATGGTCAGCTGCATCCCAAAAGGAAGTATCCCGTGTCGGGCACAGGTACAGATCATTGAAGACAGCAACATCACAATTACGAAAACACTTGTAATACTAACCTCGAGCCAACCGCGAATAATCGGTTACATATTACTAACATAGTTATAAGGCAAACATTGTCGAAATATTGAACTCCCGGCCCCGTCAGGTTGACGCCATATGAGCCTTAATAAAAATATATATTTTGGATAAAAAAAAAATGTATCTTGTTTATATGTGTGAGCTGCTGGTGTAATAATGTATCAAATGAATATACTGTTGTCGATTTTTTATGCTCGTTTGGTTCAAAAAGGCCAATGCGAACTTTTGCTCCGTGCGCATCTTTGCCCCGCACTACTCTATGTATTCATTAGGGTGCCAATAAAAATGGTCATCTCAAATTTCAAAAAGTTACCCAATAAAAAATGTTCACCACCTCGAAAAAAACACCCTATTCAAAATATCAGCTCAATCGGACTTAAGGGAGAGTGGGGAAAAGCGGTCAAAATTCGAAAAAACACTCCAGGAAATCGGGGTTTTCGAAAAAAAAAATTTGAAGCCAAATGTCTTAAAATGGCATGAAATATCTCGAAAAAAAATTTGTCAAAAATCGGCACTCTGGGGTTTTTTTTCGGAATACGAAACGAAAAGTATGGTTCTGGGGTGTCAATATCATCTCGATTTTTCATTCGGATAATAAACCCTATGCAAAATATTAGCTCATTCGGACTTCATTTACTGGTGTCACAAACGTTAAAATTTGAGTTTTTTGGAAAAACGAAAAATCACCGAAAATCGAGGTTTTCAAAAAAAAATTTCCTTGGGTGATTTTTCGATTTCCAAAAAAACTCAAACTTTGACCGCTTTGCGCCACACTCCCTTGATTTCGATGGAGCTTCAATTTGGCATAGGGTGTTTTTTCGAGGTGGTGAACATTTTGTATAGGGTAACTTTTTGAAATTTTAGGGTCGTTTTTTCCCATGCATTCATTGGCACCCTAGTATTCATGTATTCATTTTAACCATTTGTTTTCCTTCATTCTCAATATGTTTGTGTTTTGGTACAATGAATCATAAATTGATCTACTTTGAACACATTTTAAATTATTTCCGGATACTTTCTTAATAGTCTCGTTTCGTCATCTCGGAAAAGATCGTTTCGCCATGACTAGAAAATGTCAATAAAAATTACACAACATCTTAATAAAAAAAAGTCCTTAATTTTTGGTAATGGTGAGCATGTAACAAGTAAATATATAAATAAAATACTATTGTGGAATTTACAATCGTGTGTACAACATATTTTGTCTTTCCTATAGAGAAATGCATCATGCAAAATAGGCGCAAGAAAAGAATAAGCACAACTGAAAATAAACAAAGATAAATCAAACAGCTGAGAGAGTAACGATAAGTGTCAAACACTTACGACTGGTGTTTCTTGTTCTACAGACATCGGTGCGGTTCTAGTAATTCCATATTATTGACACAAAGACACACACATTCCAGACAGAGATATAAATCACAGACAACGTGGAGTAGATGATAGTTTGCAGATTGATAGTTGGTTTGAGGGTGAGCTTGATTGGGTACATCTAATCACACATTTGCAAGGTATTATTATTGGTACTATCATTCTTACGGTTGGTGAGTTCACTCGCGATTTATTGCTTTTGTTTTCTTATTTCGAGTGTTATAAGCGGTGAAAAACAATGAACATGGAAACTAAAGTAGGCGCGAAAAGAGTATCACATACAGCTGGATTATGTTCAATAGCAGATCACGATCACGTTTGCAGGATTCGCGACATACTCCGATCCGAGCATACTTTTTTCGAACACGAACGACTAAACACAAAGTACACACTGAAATGGTTTATATCTTTTTTTATTCTCGTCCTGCCTCCAATGGGGTTCTCTAATGAAATGAATTTATGGTCGCAGTCGACATCGATTTAACACACAACCGAAAGCATCTTCTGTACCTGTAGTTGTTGAAGGCTGTTGGCTCACTGAGTAAAACTAATTGGACTTTCGCTCTAATCAACACTTTTCACTCTCCAACTTCACCATCTACAAACTTTTTTTATCGCACCAAACTTTGTAACGCTTGAGAGCACAAGTTTGCTTTCCATTATTCGTTGCGCCCCCTCAACACTCCAGTGCCACGGTACGATTACGGGATTAAGGTAAATATTTTATGTTCTACTAAACACTAATATATGAATTTTTTTTCTTTTCTATCAGTCCTATCAGGCTCTCGTAATTGACTTTCTTTGACTTTGACAGTTCGGAATTTGTTTTGCTTTTTTTTCTATCTTGCTCCAAACTAATGCCACTACTCACTAAGAAGGCGAAACGATTTCACTATTTTTTACACCTTAACTATTCCAAAGGACGACAACTTTTGCACACTTTCTCTCTCGCTCTCTATCTTTATGTCAGGACGATGACGCTTAGCGCATATGATCTGCACTATTCACTGCACTGCATTGGATGCTAAAACTGGTTATGTGTATACACGGGTGTATATGTATAGGTGTTTGTATATATGGGGAAAACGATGCTCGAAAAAGGATTTTTTCTTGTCCCCGCGCCGGTGTTGGCTCTCAATGGTGATGCTTCGCCGACGATTTTTTGGTCCTGCGGATAGAGATAAAGCACAGTCAACTGAAACAAATTTCAAGCGCGCTAATTTTTGTTTTTTTTATCCCTCTGATAGCTTCGCGCGTGGGTGGGTGTTGTTCGGTGCAAATGGTGGTTACAAATTCATGAGAGTCTTCGGAACAAATTACATCTGGTTACAACTTACATAAATCATTCGGATAGCAGCGGCCACGGCTGACAGGATTTTGGGAATGTCCGCTCAACGATGTTATTTTCGCCAGTATCTTTTCCGGTAGGCACACTCGGTTAGCCACTTTATGGCTTTATTTGGGCGGTGGCGTTGATTACGGGACTGATTAAAATTTATGGAGATGAGGGTGTGGAATTTATGGGGCGAAAATTTTCAACATTTCTCGGCGTGAACCTTGTTCAATTATGAATGCATCGCAGGTTACCTTGTAGCAGACGCATATCATGCCAACTCGTATTAGGAGTTGGCAGCATCATCTCAGATAGCAGTACAATGTTGTGGGTGTAAAAATATTTTTCATTTAAGCAACTTTGCACACTTGAAAAAATAAAAAAGAATTAGATTTATTTTTGAAAAAAACCATTTTTTTTCTTAATTTTTTACAAAAATTTATAGCTCCAAAAACTATAGTACCTACAAAATTTTAGTAAAAGAATAAAATTTTTGAACTTTAAATTTTCATGAAAAAATATATTTTTTTAAATTACAGTAAAGAAATATTTTTAAAATTTAAATTCATTTTTCTCAAAAATGTTTTTTTTAATTCCAAAAAAAATGTATGAATAGTCCTCATAATTTCCAACAAGACATCCATGCATCGGAAGATGGGTACTTTTACAGGGAAAAAGTTTTTCTAACAACAACTTTTTCATGTAGTGTATTCGACAATGAATTTTTGGTCGAAGACGTCAAGTTTCTATATTTTATAGTTTGTGTAATATATGGCATTTTGGTATGGAGACTCCTGAAAAACTCCTCGTTACATTTTTGTGTGTAAATTCTCGCGTTTGACACGTTCTTGACGTGTTGCAAATAGAAACAAGTTTGTCAATCGCTATAATTTACACACTGAAATGTTACGGGTTAAAGACTAAGAGTATTTTTTTCAAAGAAAACTTGAAAAAGTTGTTGTTAGGAAAACTTTTTTCCTATAACAGTGCCCTTCTTTCGATGTATGGGTGACTTGTTGGTAATTATATGGGATATTCATATAAATTTTGCTCAGAATTTAAAAAAATGTTTTTGGAAAAAATGTTTGAATTTACAAAACAATTTTGTTTTAATAAAATTTGGTTTTTTTAAAATTTGTTTGATATTTTTGATTGAAAACTTTAAAAAATTACTACGTTTCATTCTTTAACCAACATTTTGTAGTATAAGACCTTTTGGAGTTAAGATTTTCCGAAAAAAAAGTAGAAGGAAAATTCAAAATTTCTAAACATTTCTCTCTCAAAAGCTTAATAAATATAAAATGTTGGTTCAAGAATGAAATGTAGGAAATTATTTATGTTTTCATTAAAAATATCAAACAAATTTTTGAAAAAAATATATTTTGAAAATTAAAATTCTTTTTTTTCTCAAAAATATGTTTTATAAATTCTCAGTAAAATGAAAAAAAAAATACATGGATAGCCCATATAATTACCAACAAGTAATCCATATATTGGAAGAAGGTCACTTATGTAGGAAAAAAGTTTTCAACAAGTATCAACAAGCAACAAGCAATTTCACACTAAATCAGCGAAAAAAACAGCTAAATTTGATCCGACCCTTTTCGATTTTTGAAATTTGGTACTACTGATGGAAGCTACCCACAATCACAATTTTCATTATCATATGACCAATTTGAATTACAACTGATATTTTAAAAGGGTGCATTCAAAATCATTGATCTGTTTTTCAAAAAATCGTAACTCTGTATTCGTAATCCAGATGCCTGGCTAAAATGTGATGTTTGACAAAATTATTAGAAAATCAATTCACTATTTAGTAAAAATAACATTTTAAGTACACTGTTAAAACATCCTACTTAAAAATTTAATTTAATATTAAAAACTTTGATATCTCAAAAAATCGCCACCCCGAGATTTTTTTTTGTATAATTTTATTGGAAAACCCTTCTAATTTTAAAAAGTTTGACGTATAGTGATGCCACGTCGGACTCACTACAATGGAGTTATAATTTTTAGAAAATTTATGAAATTTCAATACTTCGTGAAATCGTAACCATATTAGAAAAGTAGCAATATAACCAATATTTTAAAATGAAAATAATGTTAGTAAAAATTAATAGCCTCAGTCGTAGTGTCTAGCAGCAGTATGCGTTTTCTAATATTGAAACGTTATTAGTTTTTTATGTTGAATCGTCTGAAGATTCTATTTTACTTAAAATGGTTACGATTTCACAAAGAATTGAAATTCAATGTATTTTCAAAAATTAACATCTCAGTTTTGGTGAGTTTACCACAGGAACAATGTAGGTTGTTAAACTTTGTTGAATGAAGGGTTTTACAATAAAAATATACAAAAAATTATCAAAGGGGGGGGGGGGGGGTGTTTTGAGAAATAATTTTCAATAATAAATTCAATTTTTAAGTCGATTTTTTAACATTTCATTTGATATGTTATCTTTCCTGAATAGTTCATTAGTTTTATGACGACACGCCACGGAACCAATGTTCGAATTCACGAAAAACAATTGATCGATCGGAAAGGTCACCAATGTGTCATTCACGATTTATCAGTGATCCTGCTAGCGACCAGATGGTAGAAGCAGCGAGGTTTGATGGCCTTTCTCAAGGCCGAGCGTCTAATTTAGTTATTTCCAAATATACCTTTTTCAAGGATAGAGGCAAATGAACTCAGAAAGTTTGAAAGTCTGGGAAAACCTTTATAGTTAAAAACATCATCATTGCACCAAACAGTCCGAAGGAGAGACTTAATTCATAAAAGTTTTTTTTTGTCATTTTTTTATTATTTTTACAAAAATTTATAACTTAAAAAACTATAATATTCACAAAATTATGATCAAAGGATGAAATGTAAGAAATTATTCATAAAAATACAAAAATTATTAGAAATTGAAAAATTGGAAAAATTGCATTGAAAGAAAAAAAAATTTAAAAATTTGAATTCATTTTTCTCAAAAACATATTTTTTCATCCATATATCGGAAGATGGGCACATTTACAAGGAAAAAGTTTTTCTAACAACAATTTTTTCATGTTTTCATTCAAAAATTACTATAAATGTTTAATTTGTAACGATTTTATGCATAAATTATCGCAATTCACATGTTCTGCAAACTTTTTTCTATTTAGAAACATGTCGAGACCATGTCAAACGCGAGAATTTACACACAAAAATATTATGAGTAAAAAATTATCTTCTCAGCAGCCTCCACACAAAAAGGCAACGTATTCCAGAAACTATAAAAGAATGAAAGTTAATGTCTTCGACAATAATTGATATTTTAATTAGATCTAAAACTTTATCGGATACGCTATATCGCTATTTTGACTATAAACAAAATTAAGATTAGTTGTAATTTTTTCGATGGAAACATGAAAAAGTTGTTGTAAGAAAAACTTTTTTCCTGTTCCCTGTCTTTCGATGCATGGGTGACTTGTTGGAAATTGAGAATTATAAAAAAACGTCGTTTTGAGAAAAATGAACACAAATTTTTAAAATATTTTTAAATTTTTTGAGAATTTAAAAAAAAAGTCGTTTTTGAGAAAAATGAATTTAGATTTTTTAAATTTTTTTTAGTGTAATTTTTCTTGAAAAAATGTTTGGTATTCCTTTATGAAAATTCATATAATTTCCTACATTTCATCGTTTGATCAGAATTTTGTAGATATTATAGTTTTTAATTTTTCAATTATTGTAAAAATTTTTTGCCTTTTTCAAAAAGCAGTCTAATTTTTTTTCGAAGATTTCCAGTATGCAAAGTTGCTTATATTACCATTGTTTTAACACCCACTCCTGAAACGAGTTGGCATGAAATCCACCGAAAACTCTTTTTCAACAAAAAATTATGAAAATAAATTTTCCTTTGATTACTTCGGATATTATTCTAGAGTGCATCTAAAGTTTTAAAATACCTCTTTAGTCGAGTTTTGGTGGCCCTGGAGAAGACCGTGATCCTGGTTCGCATGGTTTTGTAAATTCAGTTGAAGATGGGTTATTAATGATTAATTTTTGTTCTAGCGAGATCGTTAATGAAATTTTTGTCCTATGTTATTAGCAACAATTCGCACGTGTGATTGAATCATACACAACGAATCTGCACATAACGGTATAAAAACCGACGCAGTATTAATTGTCTTCTACTTTGTCTCTGCCCTTCAGTACAAGCTCTGCACTATGCTGACTTCGTCCAGATTCTGAAAATGCATTCTGAGGCGAAAAATTTTGCACGACTGTTCAAGACAGTAGCAAAATAGAAAATGTGGTTGGCCAGAGTGACAACAATATTTATCGTGCTTTCAAGGCCATTCGGCGACATGCACCAACCGCTGATGAACTTTGATGAACTTTCAAGCATATTCACAGTTATTTTTTTTTTTTTGATTTCAATAAAGTTGCTTTCAAAGCAGTTCTTGAGCTATGGAAAAAGTTTTAGAGTCAATAAGTAGCAAACATCACTCATACACCTATTATCGTTCATAGTTAGCGCTCAACTTCCGAGTCAACCAGACGCATTTCTTGTTACTGATATTGACTACGGAAATCCTTCGCCGGCTATTCTTTCAAGTTTGAAAGTTTCGTGTGCTATCGCGAGCCGATGTCCGCGATAAAACGCCGCGAAAACACATTTCGCATCGACTATGCGAATGTGCCGATAAAGCCATCGTCCGAAGAGGTTCACCGTTTTGTAGGTGTTACACTTGGCATGAAGCGAGAAGAGGTAAAGCGGATTCAATATAGCCGCAACCTCGGAGTCGCTTTTGTAAAAACCACTTCTCTCGAAGCGGCACTCAAAATCGTGGAAGAGAACGACAACACACACGAGATAGTAGTGGACGGCAAATCGTACACACTTCGACTAATGATGGAGGATGGAGCAGTGGAAGTTAAAATCTTCAATCTTTCCGAAGATGTTACCAATCTGAAGATCGAAAAGTTTCTCAACGTATACGGAGAGGTTCTTTCCATTCGAGAGGAGGTATGGGATGAGAAACACTTTTTTCCTGGACTACCGACCGGTGTTCGTATCGTACGGATGACTATAAAGAAAAATATAGCATCCTACGTTACTATTGATGGCGAAACAACACTTGTGTCATATTACGGCCAGCGACATTGCAGTGAATTTATTCACAACGGAGTGTCGTGTGTGAAAAACAAAAAATTACTGGTTCAAAAATTGGCCACAAACAATTTCTCGTATGCAGATGTAACAAAAAACGCGAAGTCCGCGCGTACGAAGCCTTTGGCTTCGAGATTGCAAGCTGCGAAGACCAGTGCATCAGTACCCGCAGCAGAAATCGAGACATCAACACCGACAAATATAGAAACATCCACAAACAGAACAGTGCCGCCTCCTGCCAATTCGGCTCATCATATCGAGTCCAATGACTTCGCTTTACCAGCCAGCGTACCCCATGAAGAACACGAATCCGAATCATGGACCAAAGTCCAACGAAGAGCTTTGCAAGCCTTTCAGAGAAGAACAACTGGTAATGAGACTGACTCATCCACGGGTAGTCGACGCTCGACACGCAGTAGCAAGAAAATGCGTTGCGACGAAGGCGACTACTTGCATGACAATGACATCTAAGAATAACTATCCTCTTCACCAGTTATAACATTGCGACTATAAACGTGAACACCATCACGAATACAAACAAAATTAACGCGCTTCGAACATTTATCCAAACAATGGATCTCGACATCGTGTTCATCCAAGAACTAGAAAATGAGCAGTTCACCCTTCCCGGTTTCAATGTCGTAGCAAATGTTGATCAATCTAGGAGAGGCACCGGTATCGCATTGAAAGATCACATCCAATTCTCGCATGTAGAGAGAAGTTTGGACGGACGCTTGGTCGCTTTGCGTGTACAAAATACTACGCTTTGTTGTGTCTACGCTCCATCCGGGACAGCTCTTCGTACTCAGAGAGAACGTTTTTTTAACAACACGATCGCTTATTACCTTCGTCATCATACAGAACATGTTATTCTTGCAGGCGATTTTAATTGCGTACTGCGACAGTGCGACGCGACTGGATACAACATAAGTCCCTCTCTCCAGGCTACAGTGCAACAGCTGCAATTGCATGACGTGTGGCTTAAGCTTCGCATAAGAGACACCGGGCATACTTTTATTACGGCAAATTCTTCCTCTCGAATAGATCGCATCTACGTGAGTGCGGGACTATGCGAACAACTACGCAATATACACACGCACGTATGTTCATTTACCGATCATATGGCTGTGACATCGCGCATATGTTTACCTAACCTCGGTCGACCCCAAGGGCGTGGATTCTGGTCACTTCTCCCTCATCTCATTACTAGCGAAAATGTAGCGGAACTTCAGATACGATGGCAGTATTGGACACGGCAAAAGCGTAACTATGCCAATTGGATGCACTGGTGGCTGAATTATGGCAAGCCAAGATTAACTAGATTCTTTCGATGGAAATCGAGACAATCATACGAGGAGTTTCACAACGCACAACAAACGTTATATCAGCAGTTGCGACGGGCATACGATAGTTACTATCAGAACCCTGGAATGCTAGTAACCATCAATCGTCTCAAGGGAGAAATGCTTGCCCTGCAACGCCGCTTCACACATGCTTTTGTACGTATCCACGAACAAATTGTAGCGGGAGAACCTCTCTCGGTGTTTCAGCTTGGAGAAAGGAAAAGAAAACGAACGACGATAGAACGACTTGATGGTGATCAGGGTGAAATAATCGATGATTCTCAACACATTCAAAACCACGTGCTTCAATATTTCTCCGATCTGTACCCGGAGACAGCTGAAGAAACAGATCAACCCGATAATTTTCAGTGCGCTCAGATCGTACCCGAAAATGATACAACGAATGAGGCATGTATGAATGAGATCACAACAGCCGATATATGGACCGCAATCAAGTCAAGCGCCTCCAAAAAATCGCCGGGACCGGATGGTATTCCAAAAGAATTTTACCTCCGAGCATTCGACGTCATCCACAGAGAATTAAATCTCATCCTGAACGAAGCACTATCGTCAAACTTCCCGTCGGAGTTTGTGGAAGGTGTTGTCGTTTTGGTGAAGAAACGGAGATCTGGCGACACTGTTGCATCGTATAGACCAATATCTCTCTTAAACTTCGATTACAAACTACTTTCTCGTATTTTGAAAACTCGCCTGGAGAATGTAATGAGAACTCACCAAATTCTCAGCGACTCTCAAAAATGCTCGAATGCCTACAAAAACATCTTCCAAGCCACTCTGGCTCTAAAGGACAGGATAGCGCTATTGAATACACGTAAACAAATCGGCAAGCTAGTTTCTTTCGATTTAGGTCATGCCTTCGATCGTGTGAGACACTCATTCCTTTTCAGGAACATGCGTTCTCTCGGCATCAACAGCCAACTCGTAGATTTGCTCTGCCGGATTATGGTTTTGTCCTCTTCCCGCATGTTGATAAATGGGTATTTGACTACATCGTTCCCCATCCAGCGATCGGTAAGACAAGGAGATCCGTTATCTATGCATCTGTTTGTTTTATATCTTCATCCCTTGCTGGGTTCTCTCGAGTGTGAGTGTGGTACCGATTTGATTGTAGCATATGCGGACGACATTAGAGTCATAGTTACCTCCTTGAGCAAAATCGAAGCAATGCGCAGTATTTTTCATCGATTTGGGAGAGTGTCGGGAGCGGTGCTCAATCTGCGTAAAACTACATCCATTGATATCGGATTCATGGATAGAAATCCGATTCAAGTAGACTGGATGAAAACGGAGAGCAGGATTAAAATTCTGGGTGTGATTTTTGCGAACTCGATACGGCTCATGATCACCCATAATTGGAATGCGCTAGTAGGCAGTATTGCGCATCATGTTCGGTTGCATTCTATGCGTACACTTACTCTACATCGGAAGGTGATTCTTCTTAACACGTTTATCACGGCTAAAATGTGGTATTTGTCATCCATATTGACACCATACAACATACACGTGGCAAAAATTACGTCCATCATGGGAATATTGTTATGGAGCAGACAACCAGCGCGCGTTCCGATGCAGCAACTAGCGAAACCACGAGAACAAGGAGGACTAAACCTACAGCTGCCGGTGCTGAAATCCAAAGCACTGCTGATCAATCGACAACTTCAGGAGATCAGTTCCACCCCCTACTATGCTTCCTTCCTCAACCAACTAAATACCCGCCCCCCTCCAGCTGATCTTCCTTGCCTAAAATTAATCCAGCAAACACTCCAAAGTTTGCCTCCTAAAATCCAACAAAATCCTTCCTCCGATCAGATCCATCGCTTTTTCATCGACCAAACACCCAGACCAAGAGTAGAATCGCGTCATCCTACAGTGAACTGGAGACGTGTGTGGCTCAACATAGGGAGCAGAGAACTCACATCAGCCCAGCGGAGTAGTTGGTATCTGTTAGTTAACCAAAAAATAGAACATCGAGTACTGTGGTGCACAATTGGACGAGCAGATAACGAACAATGCTTGTATTGCAACGTGGCGAGAGAAACATTGAAACACAAACTAAGTGAGTGTCAACGAGTGACAGCAGCTTGGTAGTTTTTCCAGAGAGTATTGGCGACAGTACTTGGCGACCGTATGAGGTTATCTTTCGACGATCTAATGCATCCTTTACTGAGCGGTGTAGGCAGAGAACAAAAAATTGCAATTCTGAAACATTTTATCAATTATGTAAATTTCATTACGAACTGTGATAACGTAGTGGACACAGGGGAACTGAAGTTCCATCTACAAGTTATATTTTAAGTAAGATGAAAGAAACATGTAAGAAACTTCAAATAAAAACCATTGACATACAAAAAAAAAAAAAAAATGTTCGAAAGTGATTATCATACCACTTCGTTCAACTGACCAAGAGGTATTAACGCTCAAATACTTGCACCCCAAACGTAACGCACTCGTTTCCGAAGCTTTAAGCTTACGTTCCAGTACAGATGCAAAAATAGTGTGGTGCAAAAATACAGAAGCATTCTTTGCTAGACGGCATCAAATTCGACGCGATGCCTCCATCGAACGAAATTACACCACTGCGTGCGATATCTATCTTCTGCTCTTCTTTTGTATCGAGCAAAACAGCTGTGTCTCATATCAGCATTGAGAAAGACCGCTGTCTGCTAGCTTGAGCGAGACTGTGACATGAATAACGATGGTTTTACAATTTACATTTTCTCAGTTCATTCATCATTAGTCATGAAAAAGGCTAATTTGGAAAACTAAACATAGCTCTCGGTCTTGAGAAAGGCCAAACCTCGTTGCCGTCTGGTCTGGATGACTGATGAATCGTGAATGCTATGAAACTGCTAATAAATTGTTTATACTCAATAAATTGAAAACAGTGTTTGTGTTTGTTCTACGGACAATGCTGCATTTACTATTCCTATTTCATGACAACGTGCCCTGTTTTCTGATTTGGCACCATTACTGAAAGACGTAGACCTACGCCACACAAAAAATTAGCTTTTCGTGTTGGGAGTACTTGGAGATTGAAGATAGGGTAAAGATAAAAGACTATGTGAGCAAACACTATTATAAATTTCAGCGAACGGAAAAACAGGATGGACAATTAGAAAAGTCGCTAAAGGAATTAAACGTAGTAACGCTCCCCACCGCTCTCCCTCTGAACATCAATAGCTTCATCGCCACGCACTCACTTGATTCCTACATTCTCAGAAGGCATTAACAAAAAACGTTCGACCAGGGGCCCTTCACTCCGCTCTTCAGACTCCGGAAGTGTAGAATTAATTTAGTTCAGCCGGTGTGCAGCCCGATCCCCGAGACCTTCCCAAAACTTCTCATACTTAACCTTTGGCCGTTCGTAAAGCGAAAATTTTGTGGGTTCGGTAATAAAAACAATTGCCTCCGCAGAACTTTTTCAATTTCAACGGATAAATCTGCCAAAACCCGAACCGTAGCATTCATATCAACTCTGGACGAACACAAGAAAAAAAAAACGATGCAGCAGACGGCAGGATTCACACGGATGAAGGCCCCAACGTTTCCACTTGTGCCATCTGATGGCGGCCATAAACCAAAACTCAACTGATCATAAGTTTGCTCTTGCTGTTGGGTTACTCAACTTCTGGGCAGTGTAGCAATTCAGCGAAAAAGCGTAAAAAGCGCAGAGATTAGTTTTCAATTTTGAATATAAGGAACTTTTGCCACAAACATCCCCACACACACACTCACATGGTGGTGTGCCAAAGGGGTAGTAGTGGCGGGTAGCGTGGTGGTGAAGCATAAAATGCCCGCCGGTTGTTGTTGATTTGATTTCCTATGCAAGGGGGGGTCTGGACGAAACGGACCGAACTTTGTGTTCGAGTGCCAATCTACGTTCCGACAGAATGAGATGGGGATGGGGGCTTCTCGGAAGTCTGGAACAGATTGTACTTTTGTGAAGCGGTACGTCTGTGCTTTGGCTAACGTGAGCGGACGATTTGCCTGAGAAAAGTTTCATTTGCGGCATGAGCTGAAGGAGTTCCAGTTAGTGACCCGAGTTGAGTTGGCGTTCTCTCACTCACTTCAGTGAAGTTTTCATGATAAGGCAATTAGTAAATTTCTCCATACGATAGCCAGTGCGTCCAATTTGCTGATGGAGATTGCCGGCAAACAATTACGAGTATAATATCACTCACTTACGTAGGACGGGGGAACGTAGAAGAGTTAGAAAGTTGTTTCTTAACTCATTTTGTTCGAACTCGTATGATTGTAGGAAGGAGAAAGGATGGTGATGGGAAATCACAACAGACATGTTTCAACTGACAGATGCAAAGATAGGTTAACTTTATTGCCATACTGGAAAATTCAAAGTTTTCAGTTTCTATTTAATATTTCAATTCAATATTTCATAGCAGTATTCGTGCCAAATAGCTAGTGGATTGCCTAACAATAAAATGTCACATAGGCATCGTGCATAAATTACGTAACCGGGGGTAGCCGTGATCGTTACGTAACAAAATTGCATCTTTATTACTGAATAAATTCACGCGCTCCTATATGCTTTAGCAGCTGAGCCAAAATGATAAAGTACATGTTGTAAAGGGCAGTATGCAGGCACCGATTAATGCATTGCGAATATCGCCTTAATCTACCGAATCATGATTTTGTCTTGGCAACTAAACATAAGACCCATTCCACCGTGACGTGACAACTCTATGACTCACTAAAAACAGGTTATTTTTTGTTTTCATGTATAAATCACACGATTTCCAAATGGTAAACGATTTTAAAGTGAAATTGAGGAAATTTCCTATAAGAATCTTCAGTTGGAGAATATTTTGCAGTTGAATTTTGACGGCATGCATTTTGTGACGTGACAACGCGCTCTGTGCGAATAAACAGTCTCCACGAAGCGTTGTCAGGTCACACAACTAATAAGCTGTATTATAAAAAGGATTTCACCGTATTGGAGCAAGCGATATACTATTTTTTATGTTTTTTTATTACTCTGAATACTTCTTACTCTCCTCTAAGATCTCCCCTTCTCCTTCCAAAAGTCCAACCTATAGGGGAAGGTGGTCCTGAACCTACCCTCCTTTGTATCTCAGGAACGGCGCTTCCTACTGAATTTTCAATAGTGTCAAATGAACTATGTCATAACGCTGACAATTTGATAATATGGTGACTTTTTCTGGCTCTTTTCATTCTAGCTTTTTAGCGCCATTTTACATTTTCAATCCTTCAAGAGCAGAGACGAAATATAGTCGACCTGTATGCAAAATGAGTTCTATGTTCTTTTAGATTGTGAAACATTGCGAAACAAGGCAATTTTAATTGTTTATGGTATGTTCATCAAAATTAGCTATATAAATTGAATCTACCTGTTACCTGTAATACACGGTATGCCTTTATTTGGGAAAAGTCGGGGTGGTCCTAAGCCGACCTCCATTATCGTGATTGTTTAACACGTTCACTCTAGCGCTTGCCATCAATGGCTAGCACAATCCCAGTTCATCGAGTGGCGCTCACTACAGGGGGAACGCATTTGATTTTGCTATCATAAACTTTTGATAAACTCTTTGTATGCATCCGCGCACATACCTGTGCAAGGGCGTTTGTGTTTGCGTGTTGAAGATGACTTTGACTTTGACGTTGACTTTGGTCGTTGATCGTCGATGTTTGCGTGTGCATTTGTATGTGCACTTTCTTTGTATAACTCCACACACGTCGCTCTAAGGCTTTCCACTCAAACATTATCTCCCTCTCACTTAAATCCCATCTCTCACTATCAAACATTTTTTCTATTCCTCTTCTCGCACCCATGGTTATATGCTAACATTACCATTCACGATCGTATTGTGGGATTTCATGCCATTCCCGGTCTTTTATTTACGTTTTTAACGAACCGGAAATCACCATCCTCGATTCCAAAATGGCATCGGGATACGATATTCGACTTTCGCTGGTAAGCCCATATCGTATGGGGTTTCCATATTTTTTAGCATTCAATACTACCATCAGAAAATCGGAAGTTGAAATAAGATTATATCTTATATTATGGAATCTACGTTCATATATTGTTGATAAAACATAGGAGAAAGGTGATTTGTATGTTTTGAAACGAAACTGTAATTAATCAAATTAATCATTAATGTTCAACAGAAAAAAGTCAGGTGTTGCCACGTCACAAAAGTATTCGACTGACAACAAGCCAATCTAACTATAAAATATTCTCCAAATGATGATTCTTGTTGGAAATTTTCTTAATTTGATTATAACATCGTTTAATTTTGTGCGCATTATTCATGAAAACGCAAAAAAAGTGTTTGTAGTGAGTCAAAATATTGTTACGTCACACTGGAATGGATCGTATACTTTCGTGAGGTGACAACAACTTCTGGAGACAGTTGTTACTCCTCTATTTGTGGACCGATCTCAACCAAATTTTGTGGGTTGTTGACCTTCATTGTTTGCTCAGAGAAACCCAAGTATAAAAATGTTTGAACCTAGGTTCATCTGATAAACTAAAAAAATGCTCTATTTTTGTGACGTGACAATTGAAGCGTTGTCACGTCACAAAAATAGAGCTTTTTTTTACCTGTTTTTCAAATGCTTGTTTCTCATAAATAACAAAATGAAACGTAGTTCTACTCGCGGCTCTTCAAACAAACATTTTATCACCCATTCAAGGGTATATAGACATTGAAGTTTGGTTAAGCATGTGCAGAGATATCTCAAGAAACATAAAAATAGTGAAAACCTAAAACATTTTAAATATAATTATTTAGTTTTTTAAACCTCACCTCTCTCAAAGGTTGGTGCATAAAAATTAAAATTTGTTACAAAAAATTTATGATATAACTAGTGCTTATTCAAAAAACGTTTTCAATTTTCTCCTAAAACTAGATTTCAAATTTGATTCTCTGGTGCATAACCTCATGGAATGGGTCATAAGCTTATTTCGGTTGTTAACTCTGGATGCAAATTAAAGCTAGGGCTCCTCGGTAATATTGAAGCAGCTCAATACAGTGGTCCAATGTACGTTGCGATTCGTTCAGGAAGACATTGTTCTCCGAACGCATTTTCTCATGGGTTCATTTTTAATAAAGTGTGCAAGCTTTCTGAATTCGAGATTACTCGGTATCAAGGAATAATCAAGCCAATAATCAGAATTAATGTAGATGGAGGACCACACGAAAACCCTCGTTTTAAAAAGGTAATAGATATTTTCGATTTATCATTTAAATCAGTTGAATCTTGATGCAATGTTAGTTCCTACAGATGCTCCAGCACGCAGTGCTTTCAACTGAGTTGAACATCGGATTGCCCCTCTTTCCCGGGATTTAACAGTATCAATACTTCCTCATAATCATGAGGGATCTCACTTGGATAAAAAATTCAAAACAAGGGACCCGGAACGGGAAACAAAACATTTTGAGTATGCAGGGGAATAGTTAGCTGATCAGTGGAATAACCTAGCGATCGATGGATATCCCGTCAAAGCAGAATATGAGGCCGAGTGGTTTACTCTCACGTAAGGCCATCCCAAGACCTTTTTCAAGTAGTGAAATGTAACGACAGGAACTGCTGCATTGAACGAAGGATTAGTTACTATTGTGGAAATCAACATCAATTTATACCAGTCCATGTTTCCTTCAGCTAAAAACTATATGTTTTAAAAGCACAAATTCCAACAGATGTGAGCAGATATGTCAACCTTCCTGATTTTTCAGGATTTCTCAGACTTTTTGGAACGTTCCCTGATATCCTGACAAATACTAAATTTTGTCTGATTTCTAAGAAATGATCCTGATTTTTGCACTTTCTACTTTATCAGAATAAAAACTATCCATAAAAAATATACAGGGATCCCTGTCAAAGTTTTCCTGGTTCGAAATGATAACTGTCAACTGTCATGGATCTCCGGTCTGCACATGTATATTGCTTACATTGAATTAAATTCTCCTAATACAAAGTCCTACCAAACTTATTTATTAATATGTATGATCGTTGCAAATCTGTTCAGTCGATTACATTTCAGATTTTTCGGAATGAACTGTAGTGATGCTGTCTCAATGGCAAGTACTTCAACTGGTCAGCATAATAAATACGAGGATAGAATTTCTAAGCTGTGTGAAAGATGATATAAGATTGTAGAAAAAAACGAGAAGAATGTAGAATTAATTTTTGAAAAATAGTAAGTCTGTCTTTAAGAACGATGATTTTGTTTTCCCAAAAATCGGGGCGATTTTTCCGGACAACCCAATATGAGTCATCCTGATTTCTTCCTGATTATCAGATTCTTGATTCTTGGAAATTATAGTTGACTGGATGTGAGCATTAATCTTTCGTCTCTGTTCGAAATTCTATGAACTTGCGAAGTCACTACTTCCATATGAGAAACTTCCGTATGAACATTGGACTCCGACTTGGGCAGTTTGACTTTATTACGTTGATATTCTCATCGCTTAAAAAGCTGAAAATTTTTCTAACGACTTTGACTTTGTGTGAAGATTAGCGTTACATAACATAAGGGGGAGGAGAGTTTGTCTTGCGTTAATTTTTGTTACATAGGAGGGGGAGAGGGGGTCCAAAAATCGCATTTTTAGCGTTACGTAATTTGTGTACGACGCCTTATGAAATCTGGCTGAAAACCGCATTCGAGTGAATTTTCCTCAACAAAAGTTGGTTTATTTTCAAACCAATTTGAGGATGTGTGTCGACTATTAACTTTGACTTGCCACTGCGATCCTGAACTGCGAAAATAAACTGCAGAGTCGACAAAACCCGGTTGTTTGGCATTGAAGTAAACAAATGAGTCGAAATTGTCTGAAATATTATAGTACCGGAAACCCGGGGGCAAATTGATCACGATTTTTAGAAAATTTTAAATATTTCCAAAATGTTTTGTTTTATTTATACCCAATAATTTTTAAAATCTATACTGGCGCCAAGGCCAAAAAACGTTATGAAACGGTTTGTCGAAAAAAATTGTTTGGGAAATGTGGAAATTTCAAAACATACCTTTGGGGTGAAATTGTTCGATCTATTTTCCCATTAATTGCTAGTGTAATATGCACTAAAATGTATAATATTCACTGTTTTATTCACCTATGCTAATATAAATGATAATTCAAGAGTTTGGGAATACAAAATCTGATTTAATCCACATAAAGGTGTAGTCTTGCCTCCCTCATATCTCGATCCAAAGTCTGAGTTGCAGATCACCCGGAGACCGTCCTGGTTATAATAATGTGGCCAAAGACCCTTGCAATGGTAACCAATGAGCTAATATTGACAAAACATAAAGTTATACATATCGCATGATGGGATTCGGTTCTGGTCATAAAGTGATCAGTTCCCTCGGAAACGTCAATGAGGATTCATCACAAATAAGCTAGTTTTGAAATATCATGAAGTTTAAGACTCCAAACAGCGGGTTTTGTGCAGTTTTGGGTTCAAGAGTTTATGGTCACTGAACTTGTTCTCGCCATATTTTCGGTACCCGTGATCACGTCCAACTCGGTTCAGTTCTCTCGTTTTCGAGAAATCTGAGCCGCAACATTGGTTGGCAGATCAAGAAAAAAAAAGTTGAAAATGATGAACCACTGACGAAAAGAACCAACAGATTACTATTAAAACGTGTCATATTTAGATTTTTGACCCTAAATATAACTAATATTAGTATGTAAGATGACGAAGTTTTAACGGATATTTGTATTTTCTTATCTTCAGACTATAACGATGATGGTTATTTTTTTCCTTTACCTGTAGACCTTAACTTAAACAATATTTGTGAAATCTTCAATAGCTTGAGCCCGCGCGTGTTAGCAAACAGACAACTTGAGATATAACATATGCAAAAACAATTCTTTTTTTAATGAAAGTATTTAATGTGGGTTTAAGGGTTTAATGTGGAAACCTGAGGTAAGCTAGGGATAGCTCAATCGGAATACATGTAAATTCATCTTCTAAACAGATGATTATATCAAGACTTTTCTGGGTTGTGGAAGATCTCATTGCGGATTCAGGTTGACACGTTTATACCCCAGGTTGAACGATCTGAAATATCGGCTGGAATTAGGCGTAGCTTTGCTCAGCTGTCTGGTCTCGAAAACGATTAACAAACCGTTGTCGGGTATGCAATGAGGCGGGAATTCCTTTGTAAATTCAAGGCTACTGCTGACATAGGTATTGGGTTCAATTTCCGATTGGTCTAGGGTCTTCCCGGATTGGAAATTCTCTCGACATGCCATGGAATAAATACGTTAAGTTGATAACACAAATTGTTCTTCAATTAGGAATCTATGTTTTGAATATAACCAGTCCGTTTGTTTTGTTTTTTACTTCAATGTGCTTACTGGGTATTTTGACAATTGTTACATAAGGATCAACAAGAGAACTCGTACAGCTCAAACTTTTTGAGGTGACCATCATCATCATTTCTTAAAACGAAGAAATTATTGTCTTTTGTGTGTATGTGTGTCCGTGTGTTTTTCATGTCAAGATTATGGTGATGATAGTTTGTTTTGTGTTTATATTTATCCTATTTATTCAAATAATTTAAAAAAAATTATTATGAAGTCTGCAATAGTTTGAGCCCGCGGGCGTTGGCAAACATAGAGAAACGTGAGATTGAACAAAAACAAAAGAATTTTTGATCGGATAAAACAAAATCATTCCAAGGGTTTAATGTGGAAACCTGAGATAAGCTAGGGATAGCTCAATCGGAATACTCGTAAATTCATCTTCTCAACAGCGGGAATTCCTTTGTAAATTCAAGGCCAATGCTGACATAGGTATTGGGTTACATACCTGATCGGTCAAGTATTTTTTCGGGTTGAATATTTTCTTGACATGTCTTGGCATATGTAAAGTAATGGGCCTGAAGGATCGGCTAGAATTAGGCTTGGATTTGCTCAGCTACTAGAACTTGGAAACGATCTCAATTGCAGGCCGTGGCCGGTGATCTGATAAAGCGGGATTTCCCTTGTAAATTCATGGCTAATACTGACATGACAATACTGGCATTGGGTTCAATTCCCGATCGGTCTAGGGCCTTCCCGGGTTGGAAATTTTCTCGACATGCCATGGAATGAATACTTTAGATAAAGGCTCAAATTGTTCTTTCGATTAGTAATCTATGTCAACGGGATAACCAGTCCGTTTTCTTTTCAATTTAATGTGCTCACTGTTTAGTATGATGTAACGAAGAAATACAGTAACACACTTATTATCAATAAGATAACTCGTTCTGCTCAAACCTTTGTAGGGAAATGAGGTGGGACCATCATCATTATATAAAAAAGTTTCAATTTTGATTGAATCCTTCAAAAGTTTCAGTATGTTTTATCGAACGTATGTCGAACTCAAGGCAGAATACACCAATTAAATTTCGGTTTTTTTTATTTGTTTGATTTTTTATTGAAAACTTGAATAATTTCCTACATTTCATTTTTTAACCAACATTTCGTTGGTCTTATAATTTTTGAGTTAAGATTTTTCGCAAAGAAGGTCAAAGAAAAACTCCAAATTTCAAAACATTTCTCACATAAAAGCCTAAAAAATACTAAATGTAGCCTCAAGAATGAAATGTAGGAAATTATCTTTATTTTCATTAAACAGTTAACAGAAATTTAAAAAAAATTATTGAACAAAATACATGGCAATGGACACACATTGAAAAGTGTTTCAATTTAGTGGTACACTCATGCCGGTAAACCAGTGGAATATTCTACCCTTTATATTTTGAATTCAAAGCGAGTGTAACCTCGCCCACATCCCAAGCGCAAAGACTCTCAACAAAGACGGAAAAAAGGTTGAGAAATAATCACTAGCAAAACTGTTACGGACAGATAAGACTTATTGTGGATAGAGTGACGAGTCCATAAGATGACCAAACTTGAAAATACATTTAAACAAGACCTAGCTGAGCGAACGGACACAATATATTTAAATAGGATCTATTATGCCTAGAATATCAACATGGGAAAATTGAAATGGTATAATCAGAATTAATATGCGAAGAGATTTGAGTTTATGTCCACATTATGGCGATTAAAAAAATAATGAATTCTTGAGTTCTATTTCTATTCTCTGCCAAAACAAACTCCTATTAATTAATTCAACTAAATCTGAAGGAAGGTACTAACAACCCTGTCTCGTTCTTGGAAGCTTGTCTCGTTGATTCTACCATATACCATACATTATTTCAGGAGAGAATCAAAAATAGTGGTGGATCCTTTGAATACGCCTTTATCATTTCTCATAAGACATGGTTTCGGGTGAGAACAACATTACAATGCAATACCGTTGATCCCTTAAATAAACCACCCACATTCCTTGTTCCTTCAGATCATCCCCTATTTCATCTTTATTTCTTCAGCCGTGAACTGGCAAAACTTTCTCGGGACGAGAACAAAAGCCAAACAGATAACCGAGCAAACAACTTTGGGATTGCGTCTTTTCGAGCCATGTTAACTTCGGAAACTTTCCTTCAGCCTCCGCTCGAACAATGAACAATGAGTTGTAGCGAACCTCGCATTGGGTTCCTCGCTTCCGCCTGACCAAATATTGGACAATGTGGTTTAAATACGAATTTAATTATCCACAAATTTACCGCATCGCAAATCGCACTGGACCGAGCGCGGGATTTAACGCCGAATCAAACTTGCAACAAGGCTTCCCCTAGCTCAAATTGTTTTCGTGGTTTGTAGGGTTATCAATTGATCGATGATAACACCCGATGTGCGCTCGGTAAGCTGTGCATAATTATTTCGATGAAAAATCGATAATGCATTATGCGTCCCCATCTGTGCGCACGGTGGAGACGAATGTTATTTATCTCAATAATTAAACCCCGGTTTGGTGCAATGGATTAATTTGTTGACAGGCTCGCGCACTCGCTGACAAATGAGATAACGCTACCTATCATCACAAATCGCATTTGAGCAATGGGCGGAAATTTGTTTCCCACCATTTTTCCCGCGATACACTTATCCTTGAAGCTCTGGTTTTTCGCGTGCGTTTTAAGCCTAATTGAATTACCCTCTGTTTTTTTGAAATGGGAATATCTCCGCCCTCAAGGTACACGTGGAATGCCAGAGTAAAACAGGAGAGAGAACAAAAAAAATCAAAACAGAAGATTGTGTCAGTCCGGTGTTTCAGCTTTTTGCGGCCAAGCTCGGCATCAATAACAGCCCCCGCGAGAGAGCTCGTGAGAAGTTTTATGGGTCAATTTTGGTGATGGCTTGCTCACGGCTTGCCGGGATTGAGCGTTAAGCCACGGTGATAAAATTAAAGTACACTCGTGCACGACGTAATTGAGTTTGTGGCTCGCTTATGAATATTTGATGAACTGCCTGGAATGAGTTGTTGTATGATACACATTATCGTATCTTTAATGGGATGTTTTTTAACCGAAATACAAACAACATACTTTGACGTCTCCAACTCCCGTTCAACCTTTTGCTCCAAAAACACTCTCCCGAGGGACCCACAAACAGCGCCAAATACAGCGTTTAGAGTGCCGTTTTCCCCCGCGAGTAGAAGTCTCGTATCCTCTAGGCAATGATGATCATCACGGAGACAATGTTTCCCCTACCAATCTCCCCGCAACAAAGCAATGAACTAATCTCAAACATCGCTGTACAACAGCAGAAAAAAGCCATAATTAAATTTGTAAAAGAAAGCCAGTCAACTTCATTGCCATTATTTCCGGATTGAATTTCCCAAGATGGAGAGGGGAAGAAAAAACTCTTGTGAAAACTTGAAAACAACTTCCGTTTCTCTTCTTCCCCCATCCATCCTATGTTTCGAATCCAACCCCACCTGTAATGTTGGTTGAGTATAAGAAAAAAAGAAAAAGACTGTGTCAATGCGTCCCCATTCTTCTCGCCTTCCGAAGCCAAGTGAGGGTGTGCGTTCGGTGTTTCATCACATTCCCGATGAGAGGAAAATCGTAAAAGTGGTTAAAAATAAAACTTTCGGTGGTTATCGATTTTCAGCACTTTTTCAGTCCTGCTTGACAAGTGCGGTATGCTTTGGAGATGTCTTTTTTTGTTTCTTATGGCACTCACAAGAATGGAAGTAAAAATTGATTTCTTTCTTCGTGGTTTGTTTTTGTTAAGAAATTTGACGCTTGTGAAGAGTTTCACTCGAGAGAATAATAAAAACTAGTGATTGAAAGCGCTCCGATAAAGGACAATAATTTTGAGATATTATTGCCACCAAGATGAGACATAATAGACATTAAATGGTGGTTAAGGTAAATTAAAAATGGTAAAAAACATCAAAATAATAAATATTTGCTGAAATTTCTGAAGATAGATTTTTCAGAATTTCGGAGTTTCGGAAATTCGAAATTTCCGGATTTAGAATTTTCAGAATTTCTGAATTCTGCATTTCAACCTGAATTCCTGAATTTCTGAATTACTGAATTTCTGAATTTCTGAATTTCTGAATTTCTGAATTTCTGAATTTCTGAATTTCTGAATTTCTGAATTTCTGAATTTCTGAATTTCTGAATTTCTGAATTTCTGAATTTCTGAATTTCTGAATTTTTACAATTTTTAGAGTTTATAAAATTTTTAAAATTTTTACAATTTGAAAAAATTAGTATTTTCTAGAATTTCCACGTTTTTCTGAATATTTAATTCAGAATTATCAAAATTTTCAAAATTTTAAGAATTTACAATTTTAAGAATTTTTAGATTTTTTATAATTTTCCGAGTTTTATGCATTTTTAAAATTTTTATGATTATCAAAATTTCTAGAATATTAGAGTTTTCAGTTTTATTTTTTTTAGATTTTTTTTTTCAATTCTTCTTTGAATTTTTACAACTTTTTGAGTTTTATAAATGTCATTATTCTCAGAATCTTTAGAAAATTTAGAGTTTTCAGCGTGCTTACAATTCTCACAATTTTCTAAATTTTTTGAATTTTTATCATTTTTAGAATTTTAAGAATTTTAAGAATCCTCAGAATTTATTTTAGATTCCAGAATTTTCAGAGTTTATTTTTTTATTCTTTTTAGAATTTTCAGAATTTTGATAGTTTTCTGGGTTTTCTGAGATTTTTATTTTTTATAATTATCAGAATTTTCAGAATTTGTAGAATATTTAGAGTTTTCAGAATTTTTACAATTTTTACAATTTTCACAATTTTCACAATTTTCTAAGTTTCCAGACATTTCAGAATTTTTACAATTTACAGAATTTTAAGAATTTTGAAAATTTCCAGAATATTTAGAACTTCCAAAATTTTCAGAATTTTGAGTTTCAAATATTTTTTTTGAAACATTGAGAATTCTATTAGAATTTTTAGAATTATCAGAATTTTCAGAATTTTCAGAGTTTTCAGATTTTTTTTAATTTTTAGAGGTCTTAGAACAATTCGTGTTTTCAGAATTTTTAAAATTTTATCAATTTTCACACATTTTCACATTAAGAATTTTTAGATTTTTTTTTCAAACCAGAAGACCGTAGACCAGTTAATATATTACCAATGTACGAAAAAATCCTAGAAATCGTTGTCAATGATCAACTTCTGGAACATATAACGGAAAATGAAATACTGGTAGATGAACAGTCTGGATTTAGGAAAAACCACTCTTGTGAAACGGCTCTTAATTTGTTGCTTCTAAAATGGAAACAGGCTATAAAGGAGAAGAAAGTTATTTTGACGGTATTTATTGATTTGAAAAGACACCTTCGAGACAGTAGACCGGTGTAAATTGATAAAGCTACTTTCCAGTTATGATGTAACTGGACCTGTATTGACGTGGTTTGAAAGCTACTTAAGCGGGCGAACACAAATCACTATTTATAGGGACAGTAAATCATCGGCGGGATCAGTGAATCTGGGTGTGCCTCAAGGAAGTGTTCTGGGGCCGTTACTTTTCTTGCTTTATATCAATGACATCAAACAGGTGTTAAATGACAGCGACGTGAATTTGTTCGCTGACGACACAGCGATATTTGTTGTGGCAGATACATTGCAAGACTGTTACAGAAAAATGAATCTTGAACTACAAAACTTAGATAACTGGTTAAAATGGAAAAAATTGAAATTAAATATAAGTAAAACGAAATACATGGTAGTATCGACACGCAGTCTTGATAGTGGCAATCTAAGTATAAGTATAGATGGGCAACCCGTAGAAAGAGTATCATCAATCAAATATCTTGGCGTTATTCTAGACGAAACGCTGCTTTTTGAAGAGAACGTTAATTATGCTATAAAGAAGGCAGCTCAAAAATATGGAGTGCTTTGTAGAATAAATCGTTTCTTGACTTTTGAAAGCAAAATAACGATCTACAAAGCGCTGATCGCTCCACATTTTGATTATTGTGCATCTGTACTATTTCTTGCAAATAAGAGACAGATGCAAAGAATGCAAATGTTGCAAAACAAGGCTATGCGCCTGATATTGAGATGTGATCGACGAACTCCGCGGAGATTCATGCTAGAATGCCTACAATGGATGTCAGTCAGTCAGCGTATTAAATATTGCACACTCACGTTTATATACAAAATGACTAATAATATGACGCCGAATTACCTACGAAACACTATAATGTATGGAAGAGACATGCATCGATATAATACAAGACAAGCAAGCGACCTCAGAACCATGAACTTCCGAATGTCGTGTACCCAAAATTCAATTTTTTATAAGGGATATCGACTGTATAATACCTTACCCAATGAGGCAAAGACAGCAACAAGCCTTCGAATGTTTCGTAGTATTTGTAAAGAGTTGTTGAAGCATGATTTAAATTTTTGACCTGGGGTGTAATCAATGTTAGTATGTAAGATGACGAAGTTATAACGGATTAATTTTTTTTTGTGCTTTTGTCTTTTTTATCATTAGACTATGATGTATTTTATTTGTTTGTACTCGTTTTTAATTTATTTATTTTTTTTATACATTTCGAGTAGTCTACAACAGTTTGAGCATCGTGCACGTGAAACGGCATAGTGAAGCTTAAAATTGAGCATTGGCTAAAAAAAAATGGTTCTGTTTTTAAGAAAATCATATTCTAAGGGATTGAAAGTGGAAATTGCGAACAAGCTAGGGATAGCTCAACCGGAATTCTTGTAAATTTATCTTTTTTACAGATGATTGACGAGATCTTTCTGTGTTGTGGCAGATCTCATTGCAGATTCAGATTGAAGCGATTATACCCCAGTTTGAATGAAGGGCCTGAAGTATCGGCTGGAATTAGGCTTAGGTTTGCTCAGCTGTCTGGTCTCGAAAACGATTAACAGATCGTTGTCGGGTATCCAGTAAAGCGGGATTTCCTTTGTAAATTCAAGGCTGGTACTGACATAGGTATTAGGTTCAATTTCTGATCGGTCAAGTGTCTTCCCGGGTTGGAAATTCTCTTGACATGTCTTGGGAGAGTTACTAGGCCTGAAGTGTCGGCTAGAATTAGGCTCGGGGTTGCTCAGCTGTTTGGACTCGAAAGCGATCGCATTAGTAGATCGTTCTCGGGAATCTAGTAAAGCGGGAAATCCCTTGTAAATTCATGGCTAATGCTGATATAGGCATTGGGTTCGATTCCCGATCGGTCAAGTGACTTCCCGGATTGGAAATTCTCTTGACATGCCATGGAATATTTAGCGTTCAGATAATGCCCTTACTTGTTCTTTTGATAAAAAATCTATGCCAGTGGTACAACCGGACCGTTTTTTGTTTTTAACTTGCTTACTGGTTGATTTGATATTACAAAGAAACTCCTCCATATAATTATCCACAAGATAACTCGTCCAGCTCAAACCTATGTAGGGGAAAGAGGTGGGACCATCATCATGATTAAAAAAAAAAGTTTTTTAATTGTCATAATTCTCAGAATCTTTAGAAAATTTAGAGTTTTCAGAGTCCTTACAAATTTCACAATTTTCTAAATTTTTAGAATTTCTGCCATTTTCAGAATTTTAAGAATTTTCAGAACATTTAAAATTTGATTGTTCAAATAGTTTTTTTTCAAAAAAATTTTTTATTCCTTTTGGAATTTCTACTTCTAAAATTTCCTGAGTTTTCTATTTTTTTTATAATAGTTAGAACTTTTCGAGTTTTTGAAATATTTAGAGTTTTCAGAATTTTTACAATTTTCACAACTTTCTCAATTTTCCGTATTCTCCAATTTTCAAAACATTAAAAAATTGAAAAAATTTTAGATTTGTAAAATTTTTTTACAATTTTTTAAATTTTTGTTCTTTAAACTTCATAAATTCTCATAATTTTTCAATTTTTTTTCATTTTCTTTTTTTTTTAATCTTAATTTCTCGAATTTTTCGTCTTTTGTTCAATTTTAATTTATTTTTATTTTGATCAATTTGAAATTTCATAAATTTTGTGAACTTTCTTAAGTTTTATATAGTTTGAGTTTCGTAAATTTTATGATTTTTTTGAAATTTCGGTTTTTTTTAATTTTCTGTTTTTTTTTCATTATTGATTTTTGTAGTTTTTTTTATTTGCTTGATTTTTTGAAATTTCTAAATTTTCAATTTTTTTTCCTTTATTGTTACCTGTTTTTTTTTTGAGTGTTGTTTTTTTAAATTCCCAGTACGAACATCAAGTTCGTTTTTTTTTATTTCCTGATTTCAGATTTTTCTAAATATTGAAAATTTAGAAAATTTCCTGAATTATCTTAATTTTTTGAATGTTTTCATTTTTTTTAGACTTAAAATTTTTTTGTATCTTCTAAATCAAAATTTCAGATTTTCAGATTCAGATAGTTTTTTTAAATGTCTAATTATTTTGTTTTTATCTTTATTTTAAAACTTTCTTTAGTTTTATAAATTTTCGGATTTCTCAGAGAAAGTTTCCTGAAATTCAAAATTATTTTAAATGTTATAAATATTCAGAATTTCCTATGTTTCGTTAAATTCTCAGATTTTCTAAAGTCTAATGTTTTCTGAGTTTTTTGAATTTTTATTTTTAATTTTCGAAGTTTTCTGATTTTTTTCCTAAATTTCCTAATTTTTGTTTAATTTTATGAACTTTTTCAAATTTTCCTTTTTTAACTTTTAAATTTTCTCCTAATTTCATTTATTTTTTTTTCTAAATTTCCTGGTTTGTTAATTTTTCTATACTTAGATATTTTTTGTACAAATTTCTTATTTGTTAGGATTTTCTAAATTATTTATGTACAGGGAAACTTCGATATAACGTACCCTCGTTATAACGTACCCTCGATATAACGTCACTCGATATAACGTACATTTTACATTGATATAACGTACATCTTTGCAAAGTGTAAAGGAAATTTTTTTTCAATATTTTTTTTCTGATAGAACAATGAATTATCTGTATTGTGATGCTAAAACAAGTTTTGTACCTTCAATCAATCACGAAATACAGCTGGTTTGGTGATTCCAGATTCTAAATGAATCAAGCTTTAATCAACAGTACGAAGGGAAACATCATGAGAAAGGCTGGCTTCGTCTTCTGATTGAAGTTATTAATCAACTTGACTAAAACAGCAACTCAATAATGTATTATAGACTACGTTTGTGAGTACTTTATTATGCTTCGATATAACGTACAATTTTGAAAGTGAAAAGTACGTTATATCGAAGTTTACCTGTATTTTGAATTTCCTGAAATTTTAAACACGAAAGCCTGAATTTTCCAAAAAAAATTCTTTTTTTTTAATTTCTCTTTTTTATTTTTTTATTTTTGTGAATGATCTAATTTTTTATTCCTTTATTTAAAATCAGGAAATTATTTTTTTTTATTTTGTGATGTTTTGATTTTTTTTTTTATTTTGATAATTTTTTTTAAATTCCTATTTTTGAAATTCATTTTTTTATGAATTTTCGAAATTCCTTAAATATCAGAATTTTAAAGAATTTTTGAACTTTTATTAAGTTTCTGAATTTCTTGTTTTTTTTTTTAATTTTTCGATTTTGACGTAAAACTACGTCTTTAAGGAAGGGTGCCAAATCAGGAAACAGGTCACGTTTTTATGAAATAAAGTTAACGTTAATAACTATTTTCACTGTGAACGAATTCTCATGATTTGCCAACCAATCAAATCGGAAATTCTCTAAGATTTGTTTGATATGCTATACATTATAATTGTGGAAATCCGTTTTGCAAATATACATGCGAGTCGAGGGTATTTTTGTTCTCACCGAGCTGTGTTTCCCTAACACGGACTTCAAAATGAATCTGCTTTACAAATACATGCAATTCGGGGCTATTTTTTGGTGTTGAGTGAATTTGTACTCACTTTTCGTTGTGCAGACCGGAATATGTTTCCCTAAAACGTACTTTCAAACTGAGAAGCCTGGGAAAATCTTCATTTCAGATACTAGAGGTGAATGAGCTTTTGCGGTTCGAGAACTACGTAAACATGAGATGTAGAATAATTTCAGAGGGAAATGTAAAATACAATGGCTCTTCTGTTCACATATTTTGGTAGTCCTAGATATCATATCAAACGTAAAAGGAAATTCATAAAATTTTCTTGTAACCTACAACTTGATCTATTACAAAAATTTCGATGCATTCTAAAATTATATTCGAATCGGTAAACAAGTGGATTCCATAATAAAATTGCGTAGTTCTACGTCGAAAATATGCAGTCGTGTCTTAGATACAACCCCTTCAATTTTTTTATTCAAATTATAAAATTTACTATAATTTTTTAATATAATTTTTTTTTATTTTTTAAATTTTTTTTATTTTCGAAATTTTCGAAAACATTGAAATTTTTTAAATTTTCCTGAAAATATTTTTTTTTATTTTCATATTTTTTTGAACCCGCAATTTTTTCAATTCTCTTATTCTTTCCATTTTCTTGTTTGTTTGATTTTCCGAATTTTGTAAATGTCCATCATTATTTGAATTTTCAGATTTTTTAATTTTTAAAATATTCAGAATTAATTTGTTTTGTTTCGAACTTAAATTTTTCAATTTTTTTTACTCCTTTTTTTCGAATTAACAAATTTGCTGAATTGTTATTTTGTTATTTTGTTATTTTGTTATTTTGTTATTTTGTTATTTTGTTATTTTGTTATTTTGTTATTTTTTTCCTCGGTATTTTGGATGTGTCTTATCCAAAAAACATGAAACGATTCAAACCACAAAAGTGGTTTTATACACAATACACACTGCAAAAAAGCAGAGTTATTTGTTCACACCGGCAAAATTTAACTGGTCCTAAAAAAATAACAGAGTGCACACACCAATACATTACAAAACTGTTGCAGACACACTGATCGATATCAACTGAGAACACTCTTAATATACATACAATTAAATCGGGAAAGGGTTTACTTCTCGACAGGAGTTTGTAGGTGTCCAACACGGTAGCCTAACTTAATCAACGATTGACGGTTAATCAATACACGTAGGCAGTTTCTTCGAGTCTTGGCGTTGGATTTGCTGTCAGACTATTTGCATATTGTGGCTCCATTGCAAGTTATATTAAATATTTTTATATCGATCCTCGAAATAAATACAACAAAAAAAAAACACTATACTGGACGGTACTGAGGATGGCTGTTGCTGAGAATCTTTTCTCATGTCCCCTCTCGAAATGTAATCTTCCTCCATTCCTGATTGGCACTGATTTTTACACATAACGTCGGTTAAATTCAGATTGAGCAAAAAACGTATGCCCCTAGAATACCTATCTTCCCAGTTTAAAAGTTTCTTCTGTAACCCTTGAAACAGGATATTGAATTTTGGCCAGGATCACAAAAACCTCCAAGAACAACCAAGCGAATGATGCAGTTGCCCTCATTTGGTATGCAGCGAGTTATTTCGGAAAGCGTCATCTTTTAGGCAACGGTCGCAAATTACATCACCTTCAGCTACCGGCCTAACAAACCACATAATCGCCATCCCAGCTCAACATTACGTGAACGAATTGGCACGATTGTCGTGAACTGATTGATAAACGAAACAGTACCGAAGCCTTTTCGCCCACGTGACTAGCTCGTGTTATTGGAAGCCCCCAAAACGTGACACGGGGGAATTAGCGTCGAACCTCTCGACTAACGTATTAACTCACATTCTGATTGTATCAGCAGTAACCTTTGGGAGAGTTATTCAACCATCCATGGATGGTATCATTGCACTCAGAGAGTAGATTATTATAACATGTCGAGGGAAGATAATACGACTGAAGTCAAAGGTCTCCGATTCTGGCGGTGCAATGGATCCCAAAACAAATTTTCAAGCACACTTCTAAACATATGACAAAGTTTTCGGGCGCATTGAACATATCGCAATCCATTGCACAGTGTGATTCTCTAGGGCTGCTGGTCGAATAGTTCAACCCAACGGGGAGTCCTGATATTGATGGACAGCAGCAGAGAATACGAAAATAACCAATCATCATCGGTGGAAGCTTCTCCACATCATCATCGATAAGATGCTACCGATGCTGCTGCTGCTGCTGCTGCTGCTGCTGCTGCTGCTGATGATGATGATGATCCGTGATCCGTTGACAAGAGCATTAACGCCGTCGGGGGTGTGAAGCTGGGAAATTGAAAACCATCCATCCCCGCCCAGAGGAGTCCTAATTCATCAATGGTTGCTCGGTTCGTTAGGTTTCCCCGTCAGTCACAAAACACCAGCGAACGTGTAACGAAGCCGAACCTCGTTACTATTCTATTATTCCTGTGTAACGATGGGCGACAAATTTTGCGAGTTGCCCATCAGCAGTCGCATCAATCTTGATGGCGCAAGATGGCGCGAAGAAACAAACAGAAGATAAAAAACAAAATTTCGTACAAAGTACCGACACGACTTCTAATAAACGTCACAGCGTGTAATTATTGCGTCGTTTCTACCGTTTATCTGCTGCTTCACAGGGTGTGTTGTTTCGTTGTTTTTTTTTTCAGCAAAAGCTTATGGGGCTTTTTTCTGCTATCTCTCCGGTCGGTGTTTCAGAGAATTTTTCTTTTTGAGTTGACGGGCGTGAAACATATTCACGGAAAGCAGTGTAAACAACACCGTTAAACGTTACCGCTAGGCTCGAGTGGGCTCATTGGTTTCTATTTGAGCATGTTTCCCAGGATATGGACAACACGAATGCGTTGATGAAATTGCCAAAGGTTTTCCAAGAAGGCTCGAACACTGCATTGATGCTTTCAAGCAAATTAGATTCAGATAACATATTTATTTAGTACTAGCTGACCCGGCAAACTTCGTCCCGCCCACAATTCTATTTTCGTTATCACATCCACGTTTTCCTACTAAGCGCACGTTCATGGATCCAATCGCAGAACTGTTTATTGATTGATCTTCTAATCTACCCTTTAAAATTATTTTGACGTAGGACTACGTCTTTCATTTCTGTATTGGGGGTAAGTTCAAAGTTTCGAAACCAAAAAAGTGACCTCTTTTCCGGCTGAACGGAGTGGTATGATAATCATTTCATTCAAAGGACAAAATGTCCATGAGTTATATGATTGTTAATTATTGACCCGAAAACTTGTTTCAATAGCTTTAAAATTGCTTAGAAAACAGGTTGTTAAAATCGTATATAAACTTTCATGCGCTCTGGAAATCCATTCAGTTGATGCGGCGATGTGAGATGAGGACGGTCGCACGCAGATGTCTATGCATTATGGTCTTCTTTTCCAATTTCTTCTTCTTTTCATTTCTCTTCTGCAGTTGAACCGAACGATATAAAACATGACGCTTCCTTTGCTTTCGTTCATCTCTACCTCTACTCTCGCACCGTGACGACTCGTTTCATTGGGACCAAGTAGGCAGCCCGTAAATCTACCGGTGGTAAGGCACCACGAAAGCAGCTCGGAAAACGGAAAGCGGAAAGCGCGCCTGCCGCAGAATGAAGAAGCCACATCGCTACCAACCGGGAACCGTAGCTTTGCGTGAAATTCGTCGCTATCAGAAGTCGACCGAATTGCTGATCCGCAAGCTGCCTTTGCAGTGTTTGGTTCGTGGAATTGTCCCTGACTTCAAAACCGACTTGCGCTTCCAAAGTTCCGCCGTTATGGCACTGCAGGAGGCAGGCGAGGCATACTTACTCGGCCTGTTCGAAGATACCAATTTGTGTGCTAAGCCACGCAAAACGCATCACATCATGCCCAAGGAAATCCTGCTGGCCCATCGTATCCGAGGAGAGCGTGTTCAAACAGCTGCGCTTCCGCTTTCGTCATTATTATCTTAGTGCTTCAGCATATAATCAACGGCCCTTTTTCAGGGACATCAAATTCATGAATTAGAGTTCAGAAAAGTTTTTGCAAGCCGAACTGAAAGAAGCATTTAGCGAAAATGATGGTGTCGATGATAATTCGATACCGATGGGCGCCATTGACTATGGATTTGATAATGACGAATACGAAATATATGAAAGTGGATATTTGACAATATCAAAGAAATCACTTTGATGATCCTCGGAGGACTCGATTCCTCCTTTGAGTATTAATAATATCTTTCGGGCAAAACGAAGTGGTATAATAATCACATTATTCGAAAGATAAAATGCAGATGTTTTCTGTCAATCTCCTTTCAACCTCCAACATCTCTTTCTCCCATTTATCGTTTTTCAAGTCCATTTCTCCTCTGCAGTCGGGCCTAGCGGAGGATTTTGCGAAATCCGAAGTATCGATTATAATTCGATACCGATGGGTGCCATTGACTATGGATTTGATAGTGAAGAACACGATAAGATATGGTGTAGAGGATATTATATAACATATCTCGCTACAATCGATCGTCGTTATCAGAGGTTATTGGGTATTTCCGAGGAGGAATCGTTAATGATTCTTTTCCGGCTAAACGAAGTGGTATGATAATCTTCTTCTTCAATGGCACTAACGTTCCTAGAGGAACTTCGCGGTATGATAATCACTTTATTCGAAAGTTGGGATGTCTAAGATTTATATGCTTGTTACTTATTTTTTGTTAAGTCAACGTTAGTCCTACGTTCAATTTGCGGTTATATCAAAGATATAACTAACTTCTAGTTTTTTACTATAAAATTTCAGTACTTCTACCAAAACTCGACATTATAATATCAGATTATTTTCAGACACAATTCTCGTGCAAGTTTTGTCAGCCACTTGCAAATAACATATTTCTCCGTTATATGGAATAAATGTTTGAAAATATGATAAATTGAAGACAGCCCTAAATCGGACAATTCCTTTCTCCAGTTTTGCTCTTATCAAAACATTCGGCGATCCATTTTTATTTATATAGATAAAAGACGATATAGGAGTGCGTTTTATCACATCCAAATCCATTTCCACTTTCGAACGAAGATCAATTTCGTTACCGCAAACATCAAATGGACTAACAAATCTTGTCAATATGTAATTGTAGAACACATGCAAATTGAATTTTTAGAATTTTCCCATAATTTTCCTAGAATTTCCTTCAGAGTTTTCCGAAAATTTTCAACTGTCATGTTTGGTTGAAATATGCGCATTATTTTTATGGGACGCCCTCTCCATTCCAGAGGAGGGAAGGGTGTCATACCATCATAAAAACATTTCTCGTACCCAGGAACACTCACATCTCAGATTTGGCTCCATTTGCTCGATTAGTTCTCGAGTTATGCAGAAGTTTGTGTTTCATTTGTATGGGAGCTCCCCTTTCGAGAGAGGGGAGAAGTGTCGAACTACCATAGAAACGTTTATCGATCCCTAAAACCTCTATATGCTAAGTTTGATACCATATGTTTGATTAGTTCTCGAGTTGTTTTTTGACGTAGGACTACGTCTTTCATTTCTATACCGGGGTGTAAAATCAAAGTTTCGAAAACGAAAGCGTTACGCCGGAGACCGAGATTTTGAGTGTTAATAGCTCCTAAACAACTGAACGAAATGGTATGATAAACACTTCATTCGAAAGATAAAATGTCTACGCGTTCTATACTTGTTACTTTCTGATCCAAAAACTTGTTTCAATAGTCCTAAATTTGCTTTCAAAACAGGCTATTGAAATCACCAATCGGTATATAAGCGAGCGCCGCTCGGAAATCCACTCAGTTCTAATTGAACAGCGATTGGAGCATGTTGTCGCTGTTATGGTGAAGCTCTTCATTTATCATGAAAGCGCGGATGAACGGTGTCACCAAGAGCCTGTTTGTGCACCTTAGGTCAGAAGGGAATCCATCAGGAGGAGAGTGATGCCACAAATGGTTCCCCGGGAAGATCTCGAAGCAGCCGCTACACACACATACACACATACACGCGCGGAATTCTTTCCGTTTGGATGCCATTCAGCATCGAGAAAGATCCGGAAAATAATCTGCCAGTTCCTCTGGGAATTTAAAAATACATTCATGTGAAAGAGTTTATTTGAATGTTTTCTATCCATGTAACACTGTGACCAAATATGTTTCAATCAAGTGCTATTAACAGATGGTTATCGAGTTAGCATAAACCACTGGTGGGCTTCCAGTATCGAGGAAAATGTGGAAATATCCAATCGTTACTGAAAATAATCTGCCAGTTCCTCTGGGAATTTAAAATTACATTCATGTGAAAGAGTTTATTTGAATGTTTTCTATCCATGTAACACTGTGACCAAATACATTTGGTTTTGTGATTTTTCAATCAATCGCAATTAACAGGATAGGTTCTGAAGATTATTCTTCCCCATCAGTAGGATATTTCTGTATCCAATATTGTATGCGCCCGCAATCGATTATTGCTCAGTCGCCGAAAGTTCCGAGCTCAGAGAGTTCATTCCCCTCTAGTTTGCCTTCCAAATTTCCATCGTAAACCACACCTTCTCTCGATTCAATCACGCACAAAAAGCATACTTAAGGGATATTCTGGTGGTGAGACGCATTCATTTTTCGTGAGGACATCGACAAGACAACATCGTCGCTGAGGGTGCTGGACGGCGAAGGATCGAGATCTGCCCTGAAACGCAAGCAGTTTGTTTGAAACTGTGAGGGAGCACAGAGAAGCCGATCCTTCAGGAGAAGAGAAGGTGACCATCGAAGCAGCCGCTACACATACACATACACGCACGGAATTCTTTCCGTTTGGATGCCGTTCAGCATCGAGAAAGATCCGGAAAATAATCTGCAAGTTCCTCTAGGAATTTAAAAATACATTCATGTGAAAGAGTTTATTTTAATGTTTTCTATCCATGTAACACTGTGACCAAATACATTTGGTTTTGTGATTTTTCAATCAATCGCAATTAACAGGATATCTTCTGAAGATTATTCTTCCCCATCAGTAGGATATTTCCGTATCCAATATTGGATGCATAAAACCTTGTGCCTCCAACGTAACGCTCTCGTTACGTTATTCATTCATTTAGAATGAATTCAGATTCAACTTCAAACAAATGATCTCTAAATCAACGATAGTCCTACGTCACCTTTGCGGTTATACCATAGATATAACCCACTTTCTGTTTTTTTCCTTAGTCATTTTATTTATTTCATTTTCATCCGTTACAATTCATTACTTGTGCTTTGAATTAGCATTTTTGTTTGCTAAAACGAGTAGAAAACCTTAACCTAACTTAACCTACCTTAACCTAATATAAACCTAAGGTTAGCAATACCGATTACCCGCGGCAACTCGGGGTTATTAATTAAAGTATTTCGAACCAGTGAAACCCAATTTCTCCAACCAAAACCTAACCGACCTTTCCTTTTTTTATTACCAGCATATTAAGAACTAGCGAAACCCTATTATATCAAGCAAAGCCTAACTGATCTTAGCACATATTCAGAAACCCTTTGAATTGTTTTTCAATTTTTTTCTTATTTTTCCACCGTACTTCTCGTATTCCATCTTTGAACGCTGTCAAATAATCATTGCGAGTCTTACCAAAATTATTCAAATTGAATTTAATTTCCTCTACAGTGAGCCAGATGTAACATTTTTCAGAAATTTGTGACGCAATCAACTCCTCTGAATCACTGATTTGTAGTTTCATTCGCAAATGTATTATAGACTTGATCCACGACCAAACCGTCAAGGATGAAGTACAAAGTTTAATCCTGTGTTTCAGTGTGTCGAGACTACCACAAATGCTGCAAAGAGGAGAATCTATTCCTGCTATTCGGTGATTAAACATTTTGCTACGCGTAGAAACTAAATCTTTATACATCACAAATAAGGCCGTTTTTTGATCAGTTAAGAGAAAGGTTTTACTGAAATTTTCGTACAGAATTTCCCATTGCACGTTGGGCAGTTCTGTTTGCAAACGAGGTTTAATATTCATCGCATTTTGAAAATGATAATATATATTCCTACTTGTATTCAAATTGGAATCCCCTTCTAAACTTCTAGCAATAACCAGCCATTCACTAGCGTTTCTTTTTAAGTATCTATTGTTAACGTTATTCAACATAAATTCATCGAGGTGTTGGTTGGGATCGCAGTATGCGTGTATAATGTTTTTTATAAAAAGACTTTTAGATTTGGTTTCTACATCTTCCAATCCTAAACCACCCTTGAACGTTGGCAGGCATAATTCATTTCTCGCTACACTATACAGGTATCTTTCCACATAAAATGCTGTTCAGCACCCTCCCACCTCCCTGTCTTTAGAGAAGGAAAAGGTGTGTCAAACCACCATTAAAACATTTATTGCTCCCTAAAACCTTCATTTGCCAAATTTGGTTAAATTTGCTTGATGTGTGTTTGATTTCTATGGCAGTCCCCCCCCCTTAAAATAATGGGAGGAGTGTTGAACCCTCTTAAAAATGTTTCTTGCCCTCCTAAAACCTCCACATGCCGAATTCGGCTCCGTTTGCTTGATTAGTTCTTGAATTATGCAGAAATGTATGCTTCATTTGTATGGCAGCCCCCCTCCATCAGAAAAAGGGAAAGAGAATCTTTTCACCATCGAAAAGTTTCGTGACCTTCAAAATCTTCCCATGCCAAATTTGGCTCCATTGGCTTGATTAGTTTTCGAGTTATGCAGAACTAGTGCTTCATTTGTATGGCAGTCCCCTCTTAGAGAGGGGGGTGGAGTTTCTAACTACCGTAAAAACATTCATTGCACCCTGGAACCTCAACATGCCAAATTTGGTTTTATAAGCTAGATTAATTCTCGAGTTAGGCAGAAATTTATGTTTCATTTATATGGCAGTCCCCCCCGCCTCCCCACCATTACAGAGAGAGTGGTGGAGTGTCTAACCACCAGAGAAACATTTATTGCACCCTAAGACCTCCATATGCCTAATTCGGTTTCATTTGCCTGATTAATTCTCGAGTAATGCGGAAATTTGTGTTTCATTTGTACAACAGCCCGCCCCCCACCTTAGAGAGGGTGGAGGGATCTAGAACTATCAGAAGAGCCTTCCCCGACCCCAAAAACCACTGCATATCAATTTTCATGTCGATCGGTTCAGTACTTTCCGAGTCCATAATAATCAGACAGACAGATATAAATCCATTTATATATATATTTGGCAGTCCTATTCTTGGAATAGGACTGTGGCATGAATTGGTCAACTGGAACAAGCCACTGTCCTTTTACAGGTCGGACACGATTTTACGTAGACTCCGACATATACCGACTCGGTTATGTACTGTTGATATGCCATTCAACACAAGTCCATATATAATGAAGATATCAAGCACAACGTGTGCTTTACACTTGAGATTACGTCACGCGGAAACAAGATACCAAAACTGACAGGAATGTTAGAGATAAGCAGTTCTTTGGCTAAAGCTGGCACATAAAGTTAGGATTGAGAGAAATAAAAATGGATGTTACTCGTACAAATTCATCCTCGCAAGTAAAAATAGTCACTTTCACTACAGCCCCAAAACCCCGTCGGGATGTATAAATGGAGCATTCGACAGTTTCGGCTGTGGTAGGAATATAGTATATGTAAAAATTTGGCAAAAGAAACATATGAAAAGTAGGGTAGTGAGCAAGCCCACGCTCGCTCTGGTAATGCAAGCAGTTGAACGATGTAACATCCAAAACAGGATGAGAATTTCACCAAATAGTCTTCGGGGGAATATATAAACTACGAGGAGGATTAAGCGCTATTCTACCATATTCCGTAGCAGACGGAGACATCGAGGTAGTACCGTTCATTTAACGCTCGTCGGAACTCTAAGACTAAGATATCTTTAAGGTTAAAAGTAACTTGAAACAACATTTAAATCTGGAGACATGACGAAGAGAATGTTATAATTTACAAAATATTCGTTGGAACGTTTGGTTCCACCATTTTTTTTTTTTTTTTTTGTTAATTTTGTTTCATTCCATTTCAGAATGTAAACGTTTCATCTCTTTTTCATTAATAATGCCCAGGAAACAATTCATCCTACGAGAATGGAAAATATTAAACGCTGAAATTACAACACAACGCTGATTGAGTGGACTAGAAAATGCAAATGTCACTAAATACCATTGCACGGAAATGTTTCCACTACAATTACTGGAAAGCACCGCGATCATTTTACAATTGCTCACTCCCTCTCCAACACTGTGCACATTTATTTACCTTCATTTCCATACACCGGAAGCAATTTTCTTAGCCGGAAGCAAACACGAAAAACTGGAAGCGGTAAAATTTTAATATTCCGTCTGACATCCCGCCGTTACATCACATCAAACTCCGCATAGATTTTCCACCCGGATGCACCGAACGGAACGGGGTTGTCATTTCTGCTTCAGTGGAACTCGCAGCAAAAATGTACTAATTCATCGTTGAACAGTGCTCTCCGCTACCAGGGCAAGCATTTACATACCGAAAAAAGAAAGAAAAAAAACCCGCAAATCGATAGTTCATTATTTCGACATGTTGACTTTGAAAAAGAAATTATGAATAACCAACATAGCACGAGGAGCAAAAGGAATTTCGTCACAACTCTTCCATTTTATCAACCATTGCCGGAAACACAAGTGGTGTCTATTCCGGGGATGGCGTTTCTTCTCGCAGTGATTTCGAACCGAGAGAACAATGCGATTGAGTTGGATCGATTGAAGTAGAAATTGATTGTTGCTTGTTGTAGGAACTTTTCTCCAGCACTCGGTGAAGCGCACCATCAACATTTTTAGCCTCAACAATCCTCAAGCGGACGGGTTTCGAGTACGCGCTGCCTGACTATCGGGACAAATCTTTGATCTTGGTTCGAAGACGTGGTGAGCACGGGAGGAGATGAGGATGAGGCTCGTCGCAAATTGCTGATCGTGCGATAAAATTGTGTGCGTTCTTCGGAGGCCGTAGGCGTTTGGGATGTGGTGTGAATTTATTCGCATTTTCTCGCCCATTTTGGCCCCTAAGGGAAGTTGGGCTGTTTACTTTTAAGCATGACACATTTAGGGTCTTAGAATGGGGTGCGGCATTATAAAGATTAAATATCAAAAATCGTTTGTAATGGCGGTTAACTTGGACCCTTGGTCCGGTTAGTGAAGAAATCATTAAATCATTTCGGCAGTTTAAGCGGATCATACCTCGCAGATAATTGAATTAATTGTTTTCATAGGCATTACGTTCCACTCTGAATCTTGACTTGACCTTCGTGCTGGATAAATTACAGCGCGTTCCTTGGGAAAAGTGACTGAGTTCCTATGTGTTAAGAATATTTCTTGTTCAATGCCGATTTGTATGACATTACTATTAAAAGCATTGATTCTGAACCGACTACGGGAATAACTATTGTAAGCAGTGTTGTCACATTTTAATCTGTACCACAAGAGGAAAAATATTTCTCACTAGCTGACCCGGAAAACTTCGTCCCATCAAAATTTGTTTTTTGTTATCAATACCTTCAAATATTCACGTTTTCTTACAATGAGCAAGTTCATGGGTTCAATCGCAGAATTATTCATTGATTGATCTTCTATTCGACCCCGTTGAATTTACCTTTTACTATAAAATTCCTAGTATTTCTAACAAAACTCATCATTATAATATCAGATTGTTTTCAGACACAATTCTCGTTCAAGATTTTTCAATCACTTGCAAGTAACATGTTTCTCCGTTACATGGAATAAATTTTTTATACGGAAAATATGATAGAATAAAGACAGCCCTACATCGAACAATTCCTTCCTCGAGTTCTGCTCTTATCAACATATCCGGCGATCCTTTTTTTGGTATAAATAGAAGAAGATATAGGAGTGCGTTCCATCACATTAAAATCCATTTACAGTTCCGAACAAAGATCAATTTCGCTAGCGCATACATGAAATGGACTAACAGCACTTGTCACTATGTAATTGTAAAACATATGGGAATTTAATTTGCCGAATTTTCCCTTTTTCCTTTAGAGTTTTCCGAAAATTTTCAATTGTCATGTTTGGTTGTAATATTTTTGGTTGAAATATGTGTAATATTTTTATGGGACCCCCTCTCCATTCCAGAGGAGGGAGAGGTGTCATACCATTACAGAAACATTTCTCATACCCAAAAATCCTCACATCCCAAATTGTGCTTGATTATTCATCAAGTTGAGCAGAAGTTTGTGTTTCGTTTGTATGGCAGCCCTCCTTAGAGAGGGGGGAGAGTGTATTCAACATAGAAACGTTTCGTGCCCCGTAAAACCTTCACATGCCAAATGTGGCTAAATTTGCTTGATTAGTTTTCGAGTTATGCAGAAATTTGTGTTTCATTTGTATGGCAGCCCACCCTTAGAGAGCGGGAGGAGTGTCTAACCACCATAGAAATATTTATTGCACCCTAAAACCTCCACATGCCAAAACTGGTTTCATTTGCTTGATAAATTCTCGAGTAATGCAGACATTTGTATGGCAGCCCCTCCTTAGAGAGGGGGGTGGAGAGACTAACCATCATAGAAACATTTATTGTACCCTAAAACCTCCACATACCAAACTTCGTTTCATTTGCTTGAATAATTCTCGAGTAATGCAGAAATTTGTGTTTCATTTGTGTGGAAGCCCCCCCTTAGAAAGGGTGGAGGAGAGTCTAACTACCATAGAAACATTTATTCCACCCTAAAACCTCAATATGGCAAATTTAGTTTCATTTGCTTGATTAATTCTCGAGTAATGCAGACATTTGTGTTTCATTTGTATGGCAGCTCCCCCTTAGAGAGGGGGGAGGGGTCTCAAACTATCACGAAAACCTTTCCCGGCCCCAAAAACCACTACATACCAATTTTCATGTTTATCGGTTCAGTAGTTTCCGAGTCCATAAGAATCAGACAGACAGACAGACAGAAATCCATTTTTATATATATAGATCAGTACTTTTTCTTCAAAAAATCTGTACCATCGGAAATATTTATTGTATAGAAAAATCATGAAACGTATCCCCGTTGACAACGGTACGGTGTCGACATCTGGATACGAGATTAGTTTCCCACTAATCTTATCATTATAATATCAAATTATCTTCAGATGAAATTTTTGTATGAGATTATTATATCACATGAAGAAAACAAAGTTTTCCACTCACATTGAATACCAGTTTGATACGAAGAAGTTAATTTCCATTAATGGTTTTTTTTATTTGAAAAGTGTTCATTCTGCCTGAAAACTCATTATTATCTTCGACACTTCAGTAACTCGTAAAACGTAGTTCAATGGCGTGCCGTTTATTTCGTTTCCACCGTGAAGTGTATTCGAGAATCAGGCCCGATATAATACTTTGATGAGATTATGAATTCCGTTAATTTAACTCATTCAATGCTCCGAATGGTGGCTCTAGAAACAACATTTGTTATATGAACTGAACTGAACTTCAAACAGATTGAAGAGTTGTAGTGGCAAAAAGATTCTGGAATAGTTCATTACGAATGCTGTCTATTTTCAATAGTGAACTATAGAAAAAATTAGATTGATAGATATTTCAACACCAGCACTAAACACTCGAACAGTTTCTTGTATCGATGTTCATAAATGTACATAAAAATACAGCAATATTAATCGTTCGGTTGCCTTTTTTATTTAGTTTATTTAATTTAGCAGAATACGAGAAGAAACCGGCATCTTAGAGTGCATTTCTACTATGAAGCTACTTTTTCCTCTTTTTTTTTCTAAAATGACTTTTTTCAAAACTTCATAACTTTTGTACTACTAGAACGATTCAGATGTTCGACATATCAAATTAAAGTCAATCACCTGTTCTTTTTTTGAAACAAACCTGCACACCTGCAGAAAATTCGAATTCTGTTCTCGTTATTATTGATTGTATTCGTTTTTTATTGTTTTCATAGTTTTCGGGACCAACGTCCATATAAACAGAAACGAAGACTTGATTTCTGATGCCAAAAAGCATTTACACCATTAATGGACGGCATCATTGTTTACCCGCCGAGAACTCAAACCAACGAACTTCGACAGTTACTAAAAAGGTCCTCGCGGGAGGATTACTAAAAATTTGTTCAAAACAACGTGCAGTTTGGGAGGAATTCTAAACAAAATTTTAGTTCACTTCAATAAGTTCAATTTTGTGAAAAATATTTAGGATAGAAGTAGCTATCATCGCAATAGTACCTATTATGGTAATACGAGTGGGTTTTTTATCAGTTTAGAAAACAAATCTCATTTTTAAAAGCTCAAATATGATTTTTTAAACACCAGAAATCTCTTCTTTGTCGATTTTGGTACTTGATTCCATGCGAAACATTGTTCTTTTGTTGAAAAATTTAGTTTTGAGAATAGTGTGTCCCATTGATGCTTGCTTATTACCATTTTGCTAAGGAATATGCGGTCTAAATAATGAGATTTTTAGGTTGTGAAGTGGCTGTTTTGATACAAACACAGTGTAGACGCATACATTACAACCTTCTTATAGAAATTTATATAGATTTTATAGAAATAAACATGTATTTTTGTATTTACATAATTGGTACAATTTCACATCTACGTGCCAATTATCGCAATATCGAAAGCTGCCTTGTTTCTATTATGGTTGTACGAAATCGCTGCAAAGCTGAAAAGCAGCGGAAAAACTACGTTCCTATTATGGTTGTACGTTATGTAATGGTTAAGCTATTATGGTTATGCTATAATACATTGAAGCGGCCTTTTTCAAACATGTTTTTAATACAATTTAGTCAATTAGTTATCGATATATCAACGAGAATCTTCAAAAACAGAGTTCAAACTGCTAGAAAAAGTATACTTTTGTATACTATTGAACTAAAATAGAGTATTATTCGCAAATTTCGGCAAGTCAGTAACATATCTCCTCCATAATTGGTACACTTACCCTATAGAAAAACGGGTTTATACCAACAAAATTCACAAATTTGTCAGTGTTTCTGAACACAACACTGCACGCTATGTTATATGTGTGAGTAATTCTCGTGAACCATGCAAAAAATCTAGCTCACCTGTAGTTGAACACGTTAAACTCGAACATCAATACATGCATACGTGATACATGAGAGAGAGAAACGATTCATTTTGGAGAGAGTCACTTTAAAATGCAGTGAGGTTCATTCGACGGGGAAGAATGAAATGAGACAATCGAGTCGTAGAGTGAGATAACAACTTAACGCCCGAATGACTGTTGAGTCATGTTGTGGGAGAAACTGCTGAAAGAAGCCAAATCTCATTTCCAATTCAATACGAGAGAGAATTCCTTCATGTTCTCCTGACTATCCTCAGGTGAATATGACTTTGCCGAGCCCTGGCTGTAATGTTATGACAACGCATTGCGTTTTAGCTGGGTTGACGTTGCTAATGATAGCGTCTCATAGGAGAACGTATTCCTTCTCACGCCGATCCTGTTAATTGTGTTGTATGAGCCGCAGTCTTTCGCTCTCGATCTTCACGTACATAACGACCGTGAATTGTTGACACAACTCACGACATCATAGAATGACGTTGTCCAAATAGCATCGAATCATCATACGATACACATCAAAATCCATCGATCTCTCTCTCTCTCTCTCTCCACCAGGTATGGGCAAAATTGCTTCAAAATTCGTTCAACAACACTTCAACAACATTCACAGATAAAATTCACCCTTCTATTATCCGTCTATGCCTCACTTTATTTGAAACAGAAAACATTCACCTATCCTCTTCGCGAAGTTCATTCTCGAGTTTAACGGAAAAATACTGTCTCGATTTCGCTCATCTATTCTCATGGAATTTTGCATTCCCTCATTTGCCTCTCGGAATGACGTTAGATGAGGTGAGAGAATCAAATTGGAAACTTTTGCTTGAGCCAGCGAGTGTCTCAGTAAAATCATTCGTTTTTCACTAAAATAGCAATCATTGAAGCCTCGATCGCGGCAGTAAAATATAGGTAGATAGTTGAAATCGAGTTGTTTCCTGTACACTATTTCAATGACATTTTGTTTTGTTTCTAGTATAAAACGATCTAAGCCAACGCAAAAGACCATATTAACGCAAGTGTATTAGTGAGCGGGAAGGTGGGTTCATGTGCACTTGAATGCTGACGAGGAAAAGAGTACAAGGGAAAATAAAATCATACATACACGTAGATTAAGTCTATTTTGACTCACTCGTTATTTCGTTTCGTGCGATCCTTCCAAAGAAGTATTCATTCATTGAATGTTGTTTTCCACTCTTTGTTTTGTTATGTTCACTCTCAGTCCCGAATGAAGATGGTCGGAGAGTGAAAAATGATTCATCGTGCAATCTCACGATTGCTTACTGCATTCATCTCGCCATGATTATTCCAAGCAGATACAAGAGTGATTTATAATTAGGTGTGGAGAAATGAGCGAATGAACTTCTCCATACTTGCTCTCCACTGTTTTGTTTGCTTCGTCTTTTCTACCCGCATGTTCATAAATATTCATTCAAAATGAGAAATGATGTCCAATACCTGTGTCGGAATCTCGTTTTTGAGAAGGAAAACGTTAGCAACGTTAGTTCCATTGAAGAAAAAAAAGATGGAGGGTATCGAATGAACGTTGTGTGTCGGCAACAAACTCCAGATTATTGGTACATCTTCGAATCACGAAAATTTTATCATTTTTCGCATAGGGCCACTCTAATTGAAATTATTAATATACAGTTATCGGCATCCTAGCGGTATGATATATACTTAACGACCTATTGTCATGCCTTCCCATGCCATTTTGTGTATAATTTTACGGGGCACGGATTTTCGTTAAGAGAATGCTTGAGATTTCTCAATTATTCCATAGTTAATTTCTTAAAATATGTTAATCTCTTGGAATCAACTGTTATGGAGTGCTCAAATCATCTGATGCAAATATCTCGTAAATCCATTAGGGAACAACTGAGCAATGAGTGCTTGAAATTGGGCAATTTTCGCGATGGGATCTATTTTCCCGTTTTTTAATTTGGGAATACAAATTCAATATGACTCCGAAAGAATTAATCCTACTTCAATAGTAAATTCAGTTATTCAAAAGAAAGAAAGAAAAGAAAAAAAAACGGACGAATTTCATGCCAACTCGTCTTAGGAGTTAGCAGCACCATTTCAGAGAGTAGTGAAACGTTGTGGGTGTTAAGACATGGGTCATTTAAGCAACTTTGCATACTTTAAATATTCGAACAAGAATTAGACTACTTTTTTGAAAAAGTAATTTTTTATCTTGATTTTTTACAAAAAATTATGATTTAAAAACTATGATACCTATAAATTTTTTTATCAAAGGACGAAATGTTGGCAAAAAATTTCGCTGACCAAAAAGTTATTTTAAAGATTAAAATTCATTTTTCTCAAGAACGCATTTTTTTTAAATCCTAAAAAATATATATCTATGAATAGCTCTTACAATTTACAACAAGTCGTCCATACATCGGAAGATGGGCACTTTTACAGGCAAAAGGTTTTTCGAACAGCAACTTTTTTATGTTTTCTTTGAAAAAAATACAACAACCTAATTTTGTTTAAAGTCAAGATAGCGATATAGTGTATTCGACAAAGTTCTAGAACTTGTTAAAAAATAAACTTTTGTCGAAGACATCGACTTTCTATCTTCTATAGTTTTTGGAATATAAGTAATTTTTGTATTTTGTAAAAATAATTTAAAAATTATGTTTTGCTCGTAACATTTTTGTGTGTGCATTGCGTTAAGGGATATTTACATATATTCTTTTCAAAATTTTAAAAGCATATGTTCTCGAGAAAAATGAATTTGAATTTTCAATTTTTTTTTTCAATGAATATTTTTTTCCAAAAAATTCTTTGATAATTTTTAATGAAATCCTAAGTAATTTTCTACATTCCATTCTTCGACTAAAATTTTGTAGGTCTGAAAGATTTTTTAAAGTTTTTTTTTTAATTTTGAGTTTTTTCACCTTTTTTTTCCGAAAAATCTTAATTTGAAAACTATAAGATCTACAAAAAGTTGGTCAGCGAATGAAATATAGGAAAATATTTAGCTTTTCATTAAAATTTATGAAAAAAATTGTTGGAAAAAAATTTCAATGATAAAAAATATTTTGAAAATTAAAATTATTTTTTTCTTGAAAACATATACTTTCAAAATTCTGAAAAAAAATATACAAATAGCCCTTAAAAATTTCAACAAGTTTTCCATACATAGGACGATGGGCACATTTACATGGAAAAAGTTTTTCGAACAACAACTTTTTCTTTTTTTTTTCTTTGAAAAAATACTATTGATGTTTAATTGGTAACATTTTTATGCATAAATAATCGCAATTTACATGCTCTGCTAACTTTTCTCTATTTAGAAACATGTCAAGAACATGTCAAACGTGAGAATTTACACACAAAAATATTTCGAGCAAAACATTATTTTTGTTCAGGAGTCTTCATACAAAAATGACTTATATCCCAAAAACAATAAAAGATAGAAAGTTCATGTCTTGGACAAAAGTTTATATTTTAACAAGGTCTAAAACTTTGTCGAATACACTCTATCGCTATCTTGCCTTTAAACAAAATTAGGATAAGTTGTATTTTTTTGAAGAAACATAAAAAAGTTGTTCGAAAAACCTTTTCCCTGTAAAAGTGCCCATCTTCCGATGTATGGACGACTTGTTGGAAATTCTAAGGGCTATTCATATATATATATATATATATATATATATATATATATATATATATATATATATATATATATATATATATATATCTATATTTTTGAGAATTAAAAAAAATACGTTTTTGAGAAAAATGAATTTTAATTTTTACAATAACTTTTTTGACAGCGAAATTTTTTCCGAAAATTTGTATTTTTTTGTGAAAATTTGAACAATTTCCTACATTTATTCTTTGACAAGAATTTTGTTGGTATCATAGATTTTGAATTATAAATTTTTGTAAAACATTAAGAAAAAAAAATTGGCTTTTTCCAAAAAGTAGTCTAATTATTTTTCGAATATTTCAAGTATGCAAAGTTGCTTAAATGGCCCATGTCTTCACACCCACAACGTTTCACTGCTATTTGAGATGGTGCTGCCAACGGCCAGTCGAGTTTGCATGACGATACAACGTCAACGATACAATCACAGGGTCTTTCAGATTAAACGCTCACGCAACAAATTTTGATAACTTCTACAAAAGTGTACCGATTTTTGTTTTTAAAAAAATGAAAACAAAGCTTTTTTTTGGACATTTTCGATATGACCACCCCTTTTTCGATAACGCGTTTTAAACGGTGAACAAAATTCTTCATGCACAACTCTAACATTACGACTTCGATGCTGTTGAAAGTCCGAGTTATTTCTTCTGTAAGTTCCTCCAAATTTGGTGGCTTATTAACATAGCAGCGGTCCTTCACGTACCCCCAGAGGAAGTAATGGACGACGAGAAATGTTGAAATTCATACCATAAGAAGGCAAAGGCTTCGGTTGCTCGGGTAATACGATTTCACTAAAAATAAACGTTCTTGTAAATTGTACATCTTAACACTAAAAACCATCCGATCAGACTGAACTAGCAGCCGAATAGTATCGTCTCGAAGTGGGGCAGGCAGTGTTACCTTCGACGGAGCGAAACAAATACTTATAAGGAACTACTCGATTTTTTTTTGCGTGAGCGTTTAATCTGAAAGACCCTGTATGAAAAAGAAACATTTTTCGAATAACGTTTCGTGGAGATGTCAAGTCGATATATTAAATGTGTTGGCGACCTAGCCAACTGTTATGGGAAACGCCACCACTTTTACAGCAAAAGGCCGGAACTGTATTCGTCGCCACCACGGTTGTAGTAGCTAAATCTAGCACTGGGAGGGCCGGAACTGGATTCGTCGCCACCACGGATGTAGTAGCTAAACCTAGCACTGGGAGGGCCGGAACTGGACACGTCACCACCACGGGATGTAGTAGCTAACTGGCACAGGGAGGGCCGGAACTGGATTCTTTGCCACCACAGAATGTAGTAGCAAACCTGGCACTGGGAGGGCCGGAACTGGGACTCGTCGCCACCACGGAATGTGGTAGCTAACCTGGCAATGGGAGGGCTGGAACTGGAACTCGTTGCCACCACGGAATGTAGTAGCTAACTTGGCACTGGGATGGCCCGAACTGGAACTCGTCACCACCACGGAATGTGGTAGCTAACTTGGCAATGGCACTGGGAGGGCCCGAACTGGAAATTGTCGCCACCACGGAATGTGGTAGCTAACTTGGCAATGGCACTGGGAGGGCCCGAACTGGAACTCGTCACCACCACGGAATGTGGTAGCTAACTTGGCAATGGCACTGGGAAGGCCCGAACTGGAACTCGTCGCCACCACGGAATGTGGTAGCTAACTTGGCAATGGCACTGGGAGGGCCCGAACTGGAACTCGTCACCACCACGGAATGTGGTAGCTAACTTGGCAATGGCACTGGGAAGGCCCGAACTGGAACTCGTCGCCACCACGGAATGTGGTAGCTAACTTGGCAATGGGATGGCCCGAACTGGAACTCGTCACCACCACGGAATGTGGTAGCTAACTTGGCAATGGCACTGGGAGGGCCCGAACTGGAACTCGTCGCCACCACGGAATGTGGTAGCTAACTTGGCAATGGCACTGGGAAGGCCCGAACTGGAACTCGTCGCCACCACGGAATGTGGTAGCTAACTTGGCAATGGCAATGGGATGGCCCGAACTGGAACTCGTCACCACCACGGAATGTGGTAGCTAACTTGGCAATGGCACTGGGAAGGCCCGAACTGGAACTCGTCGCCACCACGGAATGTGGTAGCTAACTTGGCAATGGGATGGCCCGAACTGGAACTCGTCACCACCACGGAATGTGGTAGCTAACTTGGCAATGGCACTGGGAAGGCCCGAACTGGAACTCGTCGCCACCACGGAATGTGGTAGCTAACTTGGCAATGGGATGGCCCGAACTGGAACTCGTCGCCACCACGGAATGTGGTAGCTAACTTGGCAATGGCACTGGGAGGGCCCGAACTGGAACTCGTCGCCACCACGGAATGTAATAGCTAACTTGGCACTGGCACTGGGAGGGCCGGAACTGGAACTTTCACTTGGAAGTTTTGATCACTAATAATTCAAATCCTAGATTGGTTTTCATTTTATACCCTTTGAACAATTTGAGGTGGCTAATCGTATTCGCTGTTATATTTGTTTTTAACTGTTGCGTAGCATTGGTTGTTTGGTTGGCATGGAGGCGAAATTCTAATTTGACATTCAACATAGTTTGCTTAGATAAGTTATTTCGTGCGCGAACAAAATGTGAATTTCAAAAGCGAATATTCGAATATATTGTTTTAAGTCCCTTATAGCCGTCAAATTCATCAAAAACAGTCTCATTTTAATGCTTGTGTCACCAGACCTTGCACGACGAAATTATGTTGGTCAACTACCAAGTAGCAATTGGGATTGGTACAGAACAACATTTTCGTTTCCCATTCCATGATCCTACTATCCAGAAGAAAAAATCAATTTGATAATGGTCCGAGCTCAATCAGCAAGAAGCTGGAAGCCGAGTTGTTGTAAAAAGTATGATACTAATTGAGTCGGCATCAATCGGAGGTTAGTGCTTCTCCAAGTAAGTGGGAAGTGAAAAAAAACATTGGTTCCGGTTTATTTTGCTCGCCCAATGCGAGTGCGGGCTGAGACCATCGAAGTGGATTGAATCGTAATAATTGGCTGTTGGGTAGGCTGACTAAATATAACTAACCGAAATATGCCACCCGGAAGGTCTTCCCGCTTAATTCGGATAACTTTATTGATTTTAGTTATTTTCGTTTTGCTCTCACGTTATCCTCTTGGTTTAAATTCGTCTGGAGGAATTTTGCGCTGGAACCCAGCGATGTCACTAATCCAAACTCAATAGCACCACAATTTGATTTGGCTACTTTCGGCATGCTGAATAGTTTATCACCAGCCGATTGTGTCGTAAAAGTAAAAATTCCACGAAATGGGGAGACAAACTGAAAGAGATGGTCAAGTTTATATTCATTGGTCCGAACTTAATGTGAACGAATTGGGTAGAATTGGTGAAGTATTAACCCCCCTATGGCGCTCCTCTGCATCATGACTCCGCTGGGAGCTGGCCAAGTGGATACATTTATTAACACAGTATTCTCACCATTGTTATTTCTATAGATCTCTCCCAGTTTCCACGCCACGCTCCGCTCCACCCACGACCCAGGTCGGTTTTATAGCCTTTCCAACGAGATTCACGTTCATGTTTTTATTTTGCCATTTTGTATCACCTCCACGAAATGGCCATTTCGCAAAGACACATGTGTGGCCGTGGGAAACGTGGCCCTACAGTTCATTCCGCTCAGCCATCAAATCTAATATTTACGGCGAGTTTAATGTTTTAAATTTGGCTTAAAATTCTGCAAAACGTTGCGTCACAAAAATTGTAGAAATTGACGGCTTTTGTTTCACAAAAGAGGAGATCCCACAGGGGCAAGATATTGCGGACACATAACAAATCTACCCTGCATAATTCAACATGAACGCATGCATTCATTTCGTGCACGATATCCCCCCCAGTGGGACAAAAACCCCGCCCTTCAACTGCAGAAGTGCATTATGCTGCAAGCTCACACGTGCGTTCCACGTGTGACAGGCCATTACCGGTGCACTGTGCGCTATTTGTCTGATTTCCCCCGACAGAGGCTTTCATTCCCACTTTCAATTACACAACGAATGTAAACACTTACTTGCTTCACACATTGGCAATCCTCAGTGTGTGAGGGGACGAAATCACGCGAAACACAAATTAGCACTTTCGCAATTTACGTTCTGCACCACATGGTTTTCGTCGCGACTGACTCATTTTCACACTTAGAATTACCTCTTTTCTGTTACGGCCAACCGCTCTAACCTCCCATCATTCAACCCGAATGACAGATGTGTCAGTCAACGCGGAACGAATTTTCATTACGCGAGTGCTCAGAGATTGTTATCCGAATGAAGATGTATAGTTTTTGCTGGTTCAAATCAACATTCTACCTTCAAATGTTTGATGGTTCTTTGTTGCAATCATTCTGGCTGATCCGTACCAAATCAAACAATAAATCTTCAATCTAACCTAGATTTTTCGCGTTTCCCCTTCAGCTTTTTTCATCGATTAAAAACCAATCCATTGCTGGAAAAACGCGAATGGGTGAAATGCTGTTCGAGTTTTTCTTTCGCAATTTTGCCGCTTTTAGGTACATGTTTCCCATCACTACGATGATCACCATTGCCCAGCAAACAATGGGAATCCGTGCTTTCCTGTTTGGACGCTGTGTGTATGTGTGTGGCATTCCATTCGCAGGAATTAATACCATTTTCGCCCATCATCATTCCAATCCATCAACAATCGGATGGTCGAATTCCACGTATCGCGCACATTTGCGCTGCTACTAATTCCCACCGGTTTAGCTTTCTAGGAATTTCCTAAAGTTCATACCAATTTAATCACTTTGAAAGTGGGTAACGGGCGAAACAAAATCAGACTCCAATTATTTTGATTGTCATCTATTGCTAATCCATTCACGCGCTTGTTCAATCGAAAATTTCCTCGGGCGGTCACTGTCATGGAAACGCTGGAGTCGCTTCGGAAAATTTGGCGTGGGTCACTAATCGACTATCTCGATCAAGATTAGTCGAGATAGAGCAATTCTCAAATTCTCGATTCTCGAATAAATATTCATTTATTTATTTATTGATTAATTGATTTATTCATTTACTATCTGGCCCCGCAAACTTCGTCCCGCCAAAAATTTGTTTTTTGTTATCAATACCTTCAAACATTCACGTTTTCTTACTAACGTTTCGTGCCCCCTAGATCCTTCACATGCCAAATTTGGCTCCATTTGCTTGATTAATTTTCGAGTTATACAGAAATTTGTGTTTCATTTGTAACGAGCGACTCGACAAAACGTGGAACGATACAGACTGAAACGAAAGCAGCAAACACATCTCTTTCGGGAAAAAAGCGCCGCCTGGAAGAGAAAGAGTGTGAGGAGATGGAGCTGCTTTATCGTTCTCGAGAATCGCGGAAGTTCTTCAAGAAACTAAACGCCTCGCACAAAGGCTTTGTGCCGCGGGCCGAAATGTGCAGAAACAAGGAAGGAGGCATCTTGACGAACGAACGCGAGGTGATCGAAAGGTGGAGGCAACACTACGATGAACACCTGAACAGCGCGCAGACAGGAGACCTAGACGGCGTTGAGGAGGACTACACCGGTGCAATGAACAACGACGACGTACCACCCCCGACGATGGGTGAAGTTAAGGAGGCCATTAATCAGCTCAAGAACCACAAAGCAGCTGGTAAGGATGGCCTCGTAGCGGAGCTCTTCAAGGGAGGTCCGAGAAAACTTGTAGAGTGTATGCACCGGTTGATAGCCAGGATCTGGGACACAGAACAGCTACCGGAGGAGTGGAAGGACGGGGTAATCTGCCCCGTCTATAAAAAAGGCGACAAGATGGATTGTGGGAACTATCGTGCCATCACAATCCTGAATGGTGCCTACAAAATTTTGTTTCAGATCCTCTTCCGCCGCCTATCGCCAATAGTAAGTAGATTTGTGGGAAGTTATCAGGCCGGATTCATGCCCGGTTGCTCGACGACGGACCAGATTTTTACACTGCGGCAGATCCTCCAAAAGTGCCGCGAGTATCAGGTCCCTACACACCACATCTTCGTCGACTTCAAGGCCGCATATGATACAATCGACCGACGACAGCTATGGAGGATCATGGACGAACACGGCTTTCCCCGAAAGCTGACAAGACTGATTCAGGCAACGATGAACGGTGTGCGGTGCAATGTGCGGATCTCAGGTGAGCTGTCGGAATCATTTGAGACTCACAGGGGACTTCGACAAGGCGATGGAATCTCCTGTCTGCTCTTCAACGTGGCGCTGGAAGGTGTTCTGCGGAGAGCGGGCTTCAACATGCGGGGCACGATTTTCAACAAGTCTAGTCAGTTTATCTGCTTCGCCGACGACGTGGACATAATCGGAAGAACACATGCGACGGTAGCCGACTTGTATACCCGACTGAAACACGAAGCAGGGCTGATTGGGCTTGGGATCAATGCGTCTAAGTCTAAATACATGCTAGCTGGAGGGACTGGTCGCAACAGAGTTCTTCTTGGTAGTAGTGTTGTGATCGACGGCGACGAGCTCGAGGTGGTAGAGGAATTTGTCTACCTTGGCTCGTTGATAACAACTGACAACAACAACAGCCATGAAATTCGAAGACGCATTGTCAATGGAAGTCGTGCCTACTATGGGCTCCGCAAATCCTTGAGGTCCAACAAACTCCGACCCCGTACGAAGTGTACCATGTACAAATCCCTAATTCGACCGGTTGTTCTCTATGGGCACGAAGCATGGACGATGCTTGAAGAGGACTCACAAGCGCTTGGAGTTTTCGAACGCCGAGTGCTCAGAACAATATACGGTGGTGTACAGGAAAGCGGAGTATGGAGAAGGAGAATGAACCACGAACTGGCGCAACTCTACGGCGAACCCAGCATTCAGAAAGTCGCCAAGGCTGGACGAGTGCGATGGGCAGGGCATGTTGCAAGATTGCCGGACAGCAGCCCTGCAAAGATGGTGTTCGCATCGAATCCGGTAGGAACGAGAAGGAGAGGAGCCCAGCGAGCGAGGTGGTTGGACCAGGTGGAGCAGGACTTGGCAAGAATCGGTGCAGCCGGGAGTTGGAGAACTGCAGCCATGGATCGGGAATATTGGCGAAAAATTGTGAAGAAGATCTAATCTCTCAATGGGATGTAGTATCATTATAAATAAATAAATTGTATGTATGTATTTGTATGAAAATCAACTGACTTATCTCTTTTGGAAAAATATCACACTTGTGAAAAAATTGTTTTTTTCTGATATCGAGATATGTTATGTAAAAAATTCTCAGCTTTCATGAAAAATATAAAAAAAACGACTACAATCAATAATTACGAAAACAACATCCATTGCTTTTGCCAGCTCAATACTTTTTCAATAAAAGACTAGTTCATTAGCAATTGGATATGTCGATCATGTAAATTGGTTCAGCGGTTCAAAAGATATGGATTTTTGAACAAAGTCATTTTTGAGAAAAAGTGGAAAAAAATATTTTTCGGACCACTATAAAATTGAAATGGGCACCCCAATGAAAAAAAGACGGGTGGGTAATGTCGGGGACATAACCGGAGTGACGTAGGACTATACAAAGGGGACAGCTTTTGTTAAATATATATTTTAAATATATTGTTTTATTTTCTTCTCCTACGTGAATACCTACCTATCTACCTTAAAAATGGATTAGTTTACTGTTTACTCTTCATGAATATGTTGATGGTTCTGAAAAGAACCTTTGGTGTTGTGTTTTTGTTATCACTCGATATTCCCATCTTGTTCGGTTAAACCTTCCTGTTTAGCTATTGCGTTTGCCACTCGCCACAGCTTTCGCAGTTGGAAAATTTCTTCCCATCCAGTAAATTCCATTTGATGCAACGTGCCGGAGAAAGAAGAACACTTAAGAACACTTAAGAAACACTTTGCCACTCACTGAAACTAATTGTTGCCTTGATGAGCGCCGAACCGAAGCTGCTCTGTTCTTGATGCGGGTTTTCTGATTGTCGTGAGCAGCTTTGCAAGCCAACTCGAGCACTCCGACGGCCGAAACTCTATAATCGCTGTTAGGTATACTGGTGCTCCGGCACCAATCCGTTCGGCCTAGTTACCCTTGCGGAGCAATCAGTGAATGCGACCAACAGGGAACTGGAGACTTGCACGGTTCGAGTGAGACTTTGCCTTTCCCTTAACTTGTCCTCCTTTGTTACGTCCACGATACCGATGCCGTACAACCACACTAATTTACGGTTTGAAAGAAAATAAGATATTTTTTTTGGGGTCCGCGTGTTTTATACTCTAGCGGTACACACTCACAGGATAGGGACAAATCGGCAGACTCAGCCAGAGGGGCGAGTCCAACGAGACGAACGAATGAGCGTTAAAAGGGAGCGATGGGAGCGATACATTCATTACAATTCGTTCGCTCGTTGGATTCACATGCAGGCTAAAAAGGGTCCTTTTCAGGATCACAAAATTATCTTCAATCTAAAGAGTTTATTGTTTTGTTATCACTCGATATCCCCATCTTGTTCGGCTAAACCTTGCTGTTTAGCGATTGCATTTGCCACTCGCCACAGCTTTCAAAGTTGGAAAATTTCTTCCCATCCAGCTTGTGACATATTTTACAGTAAATTACATTCAATGGCACGTCGCATTACCACCACTCAGTACCGGATTGGAGGTAATTTTAACCTGTAATTCAACATTTGCGATGACAGTGGTACAGTGTCGACCTTCAATGTGGGGTCATAATTTGGACCCCGAACTCTATGTTTACAAAAATGTCCAACTAAATATGTCGCATTACTGGTCCGTCCAATTAGCTAAATGTCGAGATAAGTGTAAATTACTGTACTTTAAATCTAGAAGCAATTCAAGAATTGGTGGAAATCAATAAGCTCAGAACAACTGCCAAATTCACATACTCATCATATCCTAGCAAACAAATTATGAAAAAATCAATTTGTGTTTTATTATTATTTTGGATATTGTTTTAGAAAACATTGAACTGTATTTCTTAAACTCTTTTTTGGAAGGTTTAATGGCCCTGAAAAGCGCCTTGTTTTATGGAATGGTTCCAATTTAGAAAACTTAGTACTCGTGGTTTTGAAAAATACCATTTCAAACGCCCTCGATGCCGCCTTGTTCTGGATTTGCCACCAAAGCAGTGTGTATAAAGAACAAACTTTTTACTTCTGCTACCTGATGCCGTTTTGCGATTGCGTTTGCCACTCGCCACTCGCTGCAACTGCCTGTTGTCTTGATGTCCACAGAACCGAATGTGTTCTGTTCCGAATGCGGGTTTTCTTATCGTCGCGAGCAGCTTTACCAGCTAACTCGATCACTTCGGCGGCCGAAACTATATAACGCCGGCTAGGTGGACTGCTGCACTGGTACTAACGTGCTCGGTCTAGCTACCCTTGCGGGGAACTCCAGATCAACACGGTTCGAGCGAGATTTTGCCTTTCCCTTCACTTTTCCTCCTTTACCATGTCCAGACATGGCTGCTTGGCTTGGTTTGTTGATGTGTAGTGATGCGAAACGATGTGGTGTACGGTTTGAATGAGAATGATCGTTACGGCAGCGGAGCGGGGATTTTTAAGCTGACTAGCTGGTAGAGAATTACGCATGTGTGAGACTGCGACCAATGTTTCGTTCATTTTTTTCTTTTTCCTTTCCAATCGTGGTTCATTCTATTTCGCTGCTGCTCTGGTTGCCCGTTTTGGTCGGTTCGATTTGAGGAGCACAAAATGGACCAATTAAAAATGGGCACATAGTGCATTTTGACAATGCTTGATATTTCACAATTATTCAATTATTTATCTCAAGAAAAATGAAATGTTATTCGTTATGATAGATGCGTAGATATATTTCCTATCAATTGATGCAAAAACCTTTGCGATCTATTGAGAAATGCTCGAGTTATAAGCGTTCCAAATCTTGCATTTTTTCCTACTTGTTCAGTGCCTAGATTTCCATTTCACCCCCTATATCTTCCGGTTAGACGTAGTCCTACGTCAAAAAATCGGGTCCGACGTATTGCGATGAAGAACAAAATTACCACTGTTGACGAAAGCCTCAAAACAACTTTATAGGTTTGGCATGGAATGGCTGATACAATAACTTTTAGGAAAAAGAATATAATGAAAAGCAAAAAAAACGCCTTAGTCGATAGAAGGCCCAACGAATTATCGAATTAGGGCCCAACGGAAGGAAAAAATGGATTCGAATGAAAAAAAATGTAAATTGGTTTAAAAGTGAAATGAGAATGGCCAAGGAAGTCTTTCATAGCAATTAGCAACTGAAAACTTAGTGGATAAGAAAATATGGAAAAAAGGTCACTAAAAGTTGTGTCCGAGACACGACCGCATAGTTGACGTAGGATTCCGTTAGGCTATTTGTTGATTTCGGATATGTTTGAAGAATTACATCGTTAAACTCTTTGATGATGATTTAGTGGCCTCCTGAAAAGGGCCGTTTTGTTTGATTGTTGGGTATTGTTTGTTCACTCCACCAGTGTTTATCGAGTGATGATGACAGAAGGATGGTAAACAGTCGTTGGATGGTGCGTATCAGATAAAATATGTCGAAGTGGAACAAGATATGATGAAAACCATCCTCTGTGACCCTAGACGAGCCTCCTGTGTTATGTGTATGGATGAAATAAAGAAAAAAAAAACTCACCAATTTAATATAAGATAATTACCAATACCGAACACAATTATCAATTTTTCTCATCAGTAAAAACATGTTAGTTTAATATACAGAAAACATATTTGAAATGGAAAAGGTAATTTTCTTTTATAATTTTTACTTTCTGAGTGTTTATTCAACCCAATTCGAATTTTGATTGGACTAACAACACCTAATACTATATGTAGAGCATATGAGAAATCACTTTTTCTAATATTTCTTCACTTTTCAAATTTTTCTCGCCGTATAAACTTTCATTGGGTTGTTGAACACAACAACACAGACAGCTTAAACCTAACGACCCGTTCTCGAGCGGGAATACACCTTGGTTTTTTTACTTATGGAAATTGGAACAAATCGTTTCCCCCTACTTTCATGTATTTGCAACGCCGATTTCCCCCTGGCAGCTCGGTTTTAGTGTCTCTGATAGGGAACACATTTCGGTAGGAACAAAAATTCCTCCTGCTTTCAAGTATTTGCAACGCCGATTTCCCCCTGGCAGCTTGGTTTTGATGTCTCTGTTAGGGAACACATTTCGGTGGGAGCAAAAACACCCTCTACTTTCATGTATTTACAATGCCGATTTCCCCCGGGCAGCTTGGTTTTGATGTTTCTGTTGGGGAACACATTTCGGTAGGAACAGAAGTCCCCCCTACTTTCATGTATTTGCAACGCCGATTTCCCCCCGGCAGCTTGGTTTTGATGTCTCTGTTAGGGAACCGCCGCATGTGTCGTCAATTTCGTCCAATCAGAAGTGGGCAGTTCCGTTAGGATAGGGGTTGAGATTTTTCAATTGTTCGATAGTTATTTATTTTCGATTTACAATTTGTACTCCAATTTGTTCCCGAAAGACGTAATCCTACGTCAAAAAGAAAACAAATGAAAGTTATTTGAAGAGGAAAATTGAAGCAAATAGAAAGAGAAAATGAAGGAAAAAGAGAATATGAGTAAATTAATAAAAAATGGGAACAAATGTTAATTAACGTGAAAAACAATGATAGCGATTAATGCAATGAAACGATGAAGAAAATTGGAAATTCAGCCAGGTTGTTATAGAATAAATTTTAGGAAAGGGGAAAGGGGAAATTTTTATTCTACAAAAAATTCCAAAGTTTGTGAAAAACGAAAGAAGACAATAGTAACAAATAAAGAAGAAAATATTAGCAAATAGAAGTAAAAGTGAGAAGCAAATAAAATTAATGGGTGAAAAAAATGAGAATAGGAAATTATAGCCATTGAAGGAGAAAATTAAAACAAAAGAACTGAAATTACAGAAGATGAAAATGGGAGCAAATGAATGTAAAAAATGCTAGCAAATTGCAGAAAACATAAGGTAAAATTGAATTGACAAAAATATAGGAAAATCTAAGTTAAATATATTATAAAAGAAAATGATGAATGGTAGTTGACGCAAGAAAAAAAAATCCGTTAAAGAGAATTGACAAAAATAAAGAAAAATCAAAGTTCAATATATTATAGAAAAAAATTCATGAAAATAAAATAAAAACGCAGAAGAAAAAAGAAAGCAAAGAACGCCTCATTCAATGGAAAGATGAATTAAAAGCGAATGGTACAGAATGAAAGCAAACCTGGAATATGATATCACGTAAATAAAAACAAAATGTAAAGAAAAACAAAGAAAGAAGAAAATATCAGCAAATACAAAAAGAAATGAAAGGGGTATTTTTTTATTCTATCTGTTTATTTTTTTAGGCCGAATTCATTCATCTGTACATCTTTTTTATCTTAGGATAATGTTTGTTGTATATTACAATGTAGTCATTTTTAGGCGTAAGAGTATTCCTATCTATCGATAGAAATTGTTCTACCTATCACACAGTAGTCATTTAGGCGTGAGAGTATCCCTTATTTATTGATGCACATGTCGCCTTTTTCGGCGAAGAGAGTTGTTTGAAATAAAGGAGAGAGTGTGAGCAAATGATAACAAGCGTGAGAAAAAAGATAGCATTTGAAAAATCAAATAAAGGCAAGCACTTTCTATGCACATTCTATGCAATTCAATTAACCAATTTAGACGAAAATAATCAAACAATAAAACAAAATTGAGGAGTTTTCAAAGTGAATTAGGATCAATCTATCATTGGAGAATACAAAGAAAAGGATAGAAATAAATGCTGAAGATAGTGGAAATAAGCTTAAACGAAATAAGGATAATGAATAACGAGAAAAATAAATGCTACCAAATGGGTGTAAAGAAAGTAAGAAGAAAAACTAGCAATTGGAAGAAAAGGGAGAAAATGAATGCTATTGGAAGAAGAGAATTTGAACAAAAAAAAATGGAAATAAAGAAAAATAAAGGATACATCTCATCTCAGTTGATTTTTGTTGGTTTTACATTATCAATTGAAAACTTAGTGGATAAGAAAATATGTAATACTGATCTGGAATAAACCGCGAGTAATCGGTTGTTTCAAGCTTATAGCTTATATTTGTGTTTTGTTTGAGTACAAGTACCACCTTAGTTTGTGAGTTTTGAACTGTCATGAAATCATGAAATTTCAGGCTAACGGGCTAACGCTAAAGGTTCCTTATAAACTTTATATATATTTTGGAAAAGAAAGAAAAATAGAATAAGTAGTAAAAGAAAGCAAATGAAACAAAAATCTGAAAAACAATGAAAAATATTGAAACATCTTATTAAAAATAGAATAGTGCACCCGTGGCCGAGTGGTTAGCGTCATAACTAACATGCCGGGTGTTCGGGTTCGATTCCCGTTCTGGTCGGGGGAATTTTTCGTCAAAAAATTTCCTCCGACTTGCACTGTGATCACGCGTATTCTAGAGCTTGCCACTCAGAATGCATTCAAGGCGTGTTATTTGGCATAGAAATCTTAACTAAGTACTAATAAAAATGACGTAAGTAATACTACGTTGAGACGGTGAAGTTCCTCTAGGAACGTTAGTGCCATTGAAGAAGAAGAAGAAAATAGAATGAAAAAAAGGAATTGATTAATAAAACTGATGAAAAAAATAAATGAGGTAAATCAAAATGAAGATGATGATTAAGAACTGTAATTGTAGAAGAGAATTTAATAAAATGAATGAAAATGGAAGTGAATTCTTTTTAGATCAAAGGAACAGAAGATGAGAACGCAGACGAATGACAGCAAAAGTAAGAAGAAAAACGAATTCGGAAAAACGAATGAACGTTAGTATTTTCATTACATTGAAACTAAATATTTGGTCGCATTCTTCTGATAGTTTAAGCTTCCATGAAATGTTATTATGGAAAATAAGTAAACTAAAAAAAACGAAGACGAAATGGAACGCTACAGAAGAAGAAAATAGAGGCAATCTATATTACACTTGGGAAAAATGGTTTACATGGTTTCGCGACCTAGGACGCTATGTTTTTTTTATATTTTTTCTTGAAAGCTGGGGATTTTGTACATAACATATCCACAAATCAAAGATGCGTTCTTTTTCGTTTATGAGTTATGATTTTTCAAAAATAAATTGAATTTTCTGCGTTGAGAGCTGAATTGTTCGGTTGGAAACTAAAGGTGAAAATTTGTTGCACTGCGGTTACTATCGTCTTCGGCCACCACAAGACTGATTTGGATCGGATTTTTTGTTGCCTGACTGACTGACTAATTCAGTTTCCGGGTAGATGACTTCACGCACAAGTCATATTACCATTTGAATGATTCACTCTAATTACAATATATAACAATATGAAACAATATATTTATTAGCAAGCAAGCAAGCAACCAGTTTGTCGTGTTTGTTGAAGGAAAGAAGCAAACGATTTTCTAGGCATTCTTTGACGTATATGTTATAAAAAAAAATATTCAGGTATTTTGAGAGCTTGGATAGTTTCATGACCGGGAAGATGTATGCCTCCTTTTGCCTTCCCGTCGCCATGTGAAATTCCTGGCGCGGAAGCAGCTTGAAGTCTTTTTTTACGTACATTTGGTCGTTCGTAACGAGGCGAACGAATTTCGTCGCTCCTCTTGTTTGAACGTCAATTTCAGAACTGGAAAGCAAATGTCAAAATCAAAATATAGGACATACGCACACACCTTCAAAATTAAGGGTGTTCAGGTTATATATATCCCCTGGAAAAGATGAAAATGTTTTTAGAGAAAAAAAACAACCTGAACTCCAGCAAAAAATTGGAATAACCATATCCCACAGTGTAACTATCATCATTCGAGCGGAACATTTTTATTAATTAACAACTTTGCAGCAATGGAAAGCAATGGATGGCAAAACCCCAAGTGGCTGAAAACAGAGCCCGAAATTGCGACCATAGTGACTATTGTTTCGACATAAAGCTGGGAAAAATAGCTTTATGTCGCGCTCTTGAAACAAACCATTCGTGAAGCGGAAAATCGATGACGCCATTCATCTCGGGAATCAAATTGCAACGCTTGCGAAATGCGCTTCCCGGAAACAAGTCGCAAACGGAAACAACACGGCAGTCCCCAAACGGGTCTTATTCTCATGTCATGGTTCGCTCTTACTTTGCAACGTTGTTTCGCATTGGGATTTTGGAAAACTCGTCGCCGTTTGTCGCTTTATGGTTACATTTTCGGTCCGCCAAAGCGATGCTGTCGTCAATTATTGCTGCGACAATGAACCCCGATACCGGCACAACACGTTTCACGGAATGTTACGTTCGGAATGGTTATGAGTCTTGCTTGATTTCCTGCACCACCTTGCGGGGGGCGGACACGGAACTGTGTATTTGTTTGCCACGATTCGCAATAACGCACGAAATCAGCGTAATTATTGAAGATATGTTATTGTTGAGATTATTGCTAACATTGTTGGGGTGGATGCAGTGGAATGTAGCCTACGGAATGCTCCACACAGACCATCACAAAACTAACACACGGTGTACATTATTTGTTTATTTAACACCCCTTCCATCACCCCTGCAAACCCATCTTACAACCGCCCATTTACATGACAGCACTTCGATCTCGGTATGGTGGTAGAATTTCCCGAACATCTGAACTGCTGGCCGGAGGCAGTTCACGTTTTTCGCCATGGAAAAGCCGGCAATGAAGCGCGACTATGGCTCCGGCAAGTGCTCACGTAACCCTTCCCCGATAGGTGTGTATGGGTTTATATTTGCTGAAGCGTTAGGAACACGTTTTTCAATCTGGTCTGGATGTTTGCAGAAGCAGAAGCAGTGATTTTGGGGGATGTTACCGAAGCCTGTTGGTTGCTAGAATCAATGTTATCTTTGCGAAGATATTTATTTCATCAAAACCTAGAGCTAACAATCACACAAAATAAAAATGCCATTATCAGTGTACTTCTACATATTCAGAATTATTTTCTGAACTCCTGATTTTTTCTTAATTGTTTCGAACTTTCCGAAATTTCCGGAATTTCTCTTAAATTTTCCAGTATTTCTAAATTCTATCGATACGTTGTATCGAATTGTACGTTATATCGAAGCATAATAAAGTACTCACAAACGTAGTCTATAATACATTATTGTGTTGCTGTTTTAGTAAAGTTAATGAATAACTTCAATCAGAAGACGAAGCCAGCCTTTCTCATGATGTTTCCCTTCGTACTGTTGATAAAAGCTTGATTCATTTAGAATCCGGAATCACAAAACCAGCTGTATCTCGGGATTGATCGAAGGTACAAAGCTTGTTTTAGCATCACAATACAGGTTATTCATTGTTCTATCAGAAAAAAAAATATTGAAAATAAATTTCCTTTACACTTCGGAAATGTGTACGTTATATCGAGTGACGTTATATCGAGGGTACGTTATATCGAAGTTTCCCTGTATTCCGATTTTGTTCGATATTTTCTGATGCTTGTACATTTTTTCGTTTTGCTGATTAAATTTTTTTTAAATTCGTTTGAACGTTCTGAATTTACTTTATTTTCATTTTTTGTATCTTCTTTTTTTTTGAATTTTCAAATCTATTTATAATTCTCAAAATTTTTTTAAATCATTTATATTTTTGAATTTTAAAAATTGGCCGGATTCTAAATTATCTGGATGTTCCAATTCTAATAAATTTCATAATTTTTTTAAATTTTCTGAATTTTCAAAATTTATACTTAAAAAAATCCGAAAATTTCGAATTAACTGACTTTTTTCTAATTGACTTTTTTAAATTTATTGTATTTTCAAATTTTCTGAATTTTCTGAGTTCTGAGACTTTTTTTTCATGTTTTTCTGAATTTGTTAATTTTTTCCGTTTTGTTTTTCTTTCTAAACTTTCTAATTTTTTTCCGAGTTGTTTTAAATTTTACTATTTTTTTCTAAATATTTTGATTCTCTTTCATCTATTTTTTTTTCAAAATTTTTCTGCACATCACAAATATGTTTCATTTTTCTGAATTTTCCGATGTTTTCTGAATTCGTCTTAATTTTGTTTTCTTTTTATAAGTTTCAGGAGAATTCTGAGTTTTTCAAGTGATATAAATCTCTGAATTTTTCGAGTCTTCTTGAATATATCGATTTTTTTCCTGAACGTTTCTATTTAACCCTTCTTTGCATGATTTTTCTTTATTTGTACAATAAATCAAGGTCCAGACTCGATCAACTTAAAGTGAACGTGTTCTTTTTTATTAGTTTTGGACATTCAATGTTATGATGGAAATTTCCACCATTATAAAAACAGGTTAAAGGGTTAAGAAAAAAAATCTATTTTTTTCAGTTTCACTATTTTTTGTGGAATATCTGAGCATTCTGATTGTTTTTAAACTTTCATAATTCTATTCAAATTGAATGCATTTCCAAATTCAAAATAATCAGAAAAATTCCGATGATTCCAGAAAAAAATAAAAAAAACAGAAAATTTAAAAAAATAAGAAAAAGAAAAGAAAACCTTTCAAAGACGAATAAGAAAAAAAAATCAGAACAAATCAGAGGAAAGTCATTCTGAAATATCCAAATTTACTCAGAAAATTACCTTCATAATAAATTTAAAAAAATTTAAAAAAAAATCCAATAATTCAAATAAATTCGGAAAATTTAGAACAAATAGAATGTATTCAGGAAAATCAAAAATCTTCAGAAAGAATTTTCAGATAAAATCGGCAATTCATTCAAAAAATTCAATAAAATAAAGCTACATTTTGAAAAAAATCCAAAAATTATTTTCAAATTCATTCAAAAATTATGAAGCTTCAAAATTAATTTTCAAAATTCAAAAAAAGTAAAATTTAGAAAGAAGTCAGAGGAAAGTCATTTTCAAATATCCAAAAAATACTGCTAACTTAAAAAAAAATTAGGAAAAAAAATCCATTTTCAATCATTAAAATTTCAAAAATTCAAATGTAATCAGTTTTTTGATATAAAATTCATGAGTTCAAAAAAATAAGAAAGAAAAATTTCAGATGAAATCGGAAATTCTTTCAGAAAATTCCAAAAATTTAAAACTAAATTGAAAGAAATCAAATAATCCTTTTCAAATTCATTCAAATATTAGAAATCTACAAAATTCATTTTCAAACATTCAATTCCACTTAGAAAAATTATGTAAACTTGGACAAATTCAGGAAAATTTAATAAATTACTGCAAAAATCAAATAGATTCATGTAAAATTCATAAAAAATAAAAATAAATACTTTTTCATATGCTCAAATATATTCAGAAAAATTCAGATGAATTCATAAAAATTCAGAAAAAGTAAATAAAATATCAATTTCAAAAATTCAAATTCATCCATAAGAATCAGAAAAAAACTGAAATTCAGAAAAAAAATAGAAAGAAACTCGAAATTTTGAAAAATTATTTTTAAAATTTGAAATTCTTCAAGAAAAATGAGATAAATTTACAAAAATTCAGTACAAAATCTGAAAAATAACAAAAAATCAAAATAAAATCAGAAAATTTCGAAGAATTTCGGCAAAACTCAGATAAATTTAATAAAATTTAGAAAAAACCAGAAATATATGCTAAAATGTTGATTCAACTTTAGTAAATTCAGATAAATTAATAAAAATTCAAAAAAAATCATTTTCATACTCTGAATTAGGGTTTTTGAGAATGATTTTCAATTTTTTTTTAGAATTCAGAAAAAATCAGAAATCTAATGGAGTAAATCTTGAAAAAACATTAAAAAACTATAACTCTCAAAAATTAGAATGAAAATTAAAAAAAAAGAAAAAAGGAAATAATCTAGGAACCCCCGAAAATCATTTTTGAAAATGAAAATTCATTAAAAAAATAAATAAACTTACAAAGATTCAGAAAATATCTGAAAAAAATCAAAGTTAATGAAAAAAAATCAGAAAAAATCTTATAAATTCGGTAAAATTCAGAATAAAATCAAAAATAAATACATTTTCTAAAACGCTAATTCAAATTTAGAAACCTCGAATAAATTTAAAAAAAATAAACTGAATTAGAGTTATTGAGAATGGTTTTTCAGAAAATTCTGCAAAAATCAGAAATCTCTCAAAACTTAGAATGAAAATTTCAGAAAAAGAACCAAAAAAGATTTTTTTCTAAAATTTTGTAAAAATTGAGTTTTCTATTTTTACAAAATTTTTAAAAATCACAGAAATTCAAATAGGAACCTTCAAAAATCATTTTTGAAAATTTAAATTCATTGAGATAAAATCTGAAAAAATAAAAATGAATCAAAACAAAATCAAGAAATTTAAAAAGATTTCAGCAAAAATCAAATGAATTCAGTAAAATTTAGAAAAAAAATTAAATAAATACATTTTCTAAAATGCTAATTCAAATTTAGAAAATTGAAATAAATTCAGAAAAACCTTTTTTTTCATAAGCTGAATTAGAGTTTTTGAGAATGTTTTTTTTCTGAAAATTTCATAAAAATAAACCAAAAGATTTTTTTCAGAAAGCTTTATTTCTTTCTGAAATTTTCAGAAAAATTCACAGAAATTCAGGAAAAATAAAAAGGATTTATTTTTTCAATGATCAAATTAATTCAAAATATAAAAAAAACAGAAGTCTTTAGAAATGTTCAGAAAATTCGGATAACATTGAAAAACACACGACATTGAAAAACACACACTGGCTGGGTAAAGTAGCGAATAGTGCCCCAAATCAAATCTAATGGAAAATATTGTATAGGAAGCTAAATAAGAAATTTTTGATATTTTTTCAACTCCTTTGTAGTTCACTATAGGATATATGGTGAAAAACGTACTTTTAATTTTTTGCACACCATTCTCATTAGTTTCAGGATAAAAATTGGAAAAAAAATACTGGAAATGCATCTTACATCAGAAATTTTGTCAAGAAAAAGTTTTCAAAAAAAAATTTGGTATAACAAAAATCTTCAATTTTTTAACTATTTTTTTGGGATTTCAAGATTCAGTACTGCTCCAATTCGTATCTAAATGTGTGAGTGTATGTAATTTTTTTTTAGAATTTTGAAGGTTTTTACCGCGCAACGGTAAAAAAAATATTTTTTTTTTATTTTTGAGTCCGAGTATTAGTCTAATTTATATTTCAATGTGTTTGTATGTGTTTTTTGATATGTGTGATCTTTTTAAAGAAAATTTCAAGCGAAAATTACGGTACGAAAATTCCGAATTCAGAAATTCAGAAAGATCCTAAATTTCTGTAATATTGAATACTCCGTTTTTACATGTTATCAATATTATGTTCTGAATCGTACTCTTCAATCCTAAATTCTTAATCAAAACCACAAACCCTGAACTCTAAATGATAAATTCATAAACATATGTCCTAAACCAGAAATTCTGTATGCTTGACTTCCTCAACTTGTAAATTCTGAATATCAGATTATAAACTCAAATACTAAATCACACAATTTATTTCGCACTACATTCAACCTTCAAGAAATGAACGCTTGACTCGTATTCACATCGTTAACATTAATTATTTATCACTGGAAATTAGACGTTTCGGGTTGCATTTCCGATAAAAAAAAATAACCCGAAGGATTCAACTCGTGTTAAAAACCACAGCAAAGAAATTTGCTATGCTTGCGTCATTCCTATTGATTATAGAGAGAATATAAAATATCTTCGGAGGATAAATCTATGCGTGGAACGGCAGCACCCTGGAGGATCAACTGAACCGATACAGAATTCTGGCGAATTCCATGTATACCCAGAAGCATTATTCCGGTCTACTGGAACCCAACTTATGTCACATTGATTTGATTATTTTTCCGATTAATTCACTAATTAGTTTTGAGGTCGGAATTCGATTGATTTCACTCCAGTTCCCACCGTTCGGTCCCTCGTCAACGCATCCAGAATTTAATAGAACAGAAGAATAAGAACACTCCCGTTGTGAACTGGACCCGTACACACGAAAGCCAAACACAACAGGATAGGTTTGACCCAAAGTGGGGGGCTGGCAGCGTTCCAGCGGCGCGACAGAACCGATCGTTGAATCAATTCAAGCTGTCTTCTGCATCTGTTCATCTGGCTCCGACCAACAACTAGCAGGAGAAAAAAAAAACCGCGTCGACGTCGACGATTTTCCTCCCGCCTGTCAGAGTCCCGTCGTCAGAGCTTTCAATCATTCATTCTCGCGAGGCGACAATTTATTTGCATGGGTTTCCACTTCGCCCCACTTTCTGCTCATATCATGCCACACGGTTGGTTGCTTCCCGGGATGTCACTCAAAAGGAACAACTCACTTCCCTTCCCAACCCATTCACACCGACCGCCGACAGATAAAAACATGGCAAGCACCCATCCAAAAGATATAATCATCGCCTTAAGGAATTGTGGCGAAAGGAAGGATACGATGGGTGGTTGGTTTTTATTATAAAGAGCCTTTGGCGATGGCTTTTTTGAAGTCTATTTCTCGGCGTGGCGAAGAAATACGACACACTCCGATGGGAGGGTACCGATAAAGTCATCGTCGGAAACTGGCAGCAAATCGATAGGATCCCCTGTAATGACCAAGCGGTGTTGTGTATCATTTTTAGAAATCAAGGTGACCGCTTTAACAACACGGGGAAAAAACTTGACACATGGCTTCACTTAGCCGGGGGAAACGAGGACCCATCACATATTCATAACAACCGGTCCGGAAGGGTTCTCGGTTTCGGTTCAGGCGTCAGAAGCCAAAGCTGGAATCGTGGATCATTTTTGCAATCGAATAGAGAACTAGAGAGGAACATTTACATAATGTTATGACCTCCGAACTGAAGATAGAGAGAGATGAAAAAAGCATGCGACAAGAACCACTCATCATCCAGCTGGTGCGTCGTAATTTTCTAATCCAATCTCCAGCAGATGACATATTTCACAACGGTAGCACCAGTAATCAGAGTGTGTCACATCCGGTAGGCGGACAGTACTCCTCGTTTTATTCCCATAGATAGGCAACCCGGTTTCGTTCCCATTTTACCTCCCCAATCTAACCATGTGTCATGTGTGTGTATGGGTGTGTGTGTCATCCAGAATACGTGTCCGGGACAGGCATTAATAAATAAAACGCTCCCCGCGAAGCCACCCACTTTGGTTAGTGGTTCCCGGTCAACATCTTATCGCTTTACTGGCACAAAACCTGCTACCCCGTTAGTGGGGTTTGTGTGGACGCGTGTGATGTTGTGGCCAGTAAGGGATATTGTGGTCAGCAGCGCTTTGCACTGCAAACCGTTCGCCCCCTTGGCTGAAAGTTATATCGTTTGGTGACTTATGAAGGGTTTTTAATATTTCCGAAATTTTGCCCCTTACTCATTCGCTGCATCCAGACGCCATTGGCTGATTGCAGCCAAATATTTCAAATGGTAGCACACATGATCCAAACCCGACCGCAATTGACTGTTTAAGAGTGCGAACCCTATTACACCTACTTATACTCGTAATAACGCATTTAAGCAATTCTAACGATCCCATTCCGGACCGAATTGATCGCTTCCAGAATCGACAGAAGCGAGCGAAACTACAAATGGATGTTTGTTTTAATTGCTGCTGATTTCGTTTCTACTTGGCGTAATTAAGCTGAGCGGGGGTGATCCGAACTAAATGAATCAGACATAACAGCTAGTCGGAGTTTACGATATGGCAGTTGAGAATGAAAATAGATATGTTTTGAAAGCAAATAATTTTATATCTCCGGCAAGTGAACGAGTTCCCATTCCGTTTCGCTGTATCTCAGACAAATATGTGGGGCGCTTTCTTTTGAACGGAAGAATGCTAATGGTGCTGTTGGAAGAATTGAATTTCGAGTAACGTTCGATACAGATAAAGTGGTAATCTGGGTGAGAAAAAATAATGGCGAATAATTATAATCTGGTAATGGAAGTCATATTTATATCTTCCGAGATCAACACTTGGACTGAAATCCATGAATATTAATGAAATTTGAATCAATACGAAAATTTGATGGACATTTGTAACATTGAAGTGTTACATGAAGCAGAGCTGATTGGGCTCGGAATCAATGCGTCTAAGACTAAATATATGCTAGCAGGAGGAGTCGTCAGCGATCAGTTCAAACTCGATTCATGCAGTTTTTTTCTCGATTCATTCAAACAATTAAATCCTAAAATCTTCCAGTTTTCTTATATTATACAGCATTGTGCAATTATTTTTATGTGTGTGCTTCAGTTTCACCAATTTCATTATGAAAAAAAACACAATGTATAAGTAGTATCCCTCCCTCAGCATCTTGTGAGAAGATTTATTTTCTGGATATAACATCAACAAAACGAAGAAAGAAACAGTTTGGGAAACATTATGATAAAAGGTATACGGACTACGAAAAATGAAAAATAAACGAGAATATAAAGTCAAAATAATACTACACTATGTACGAACAGGTTAAAAGAAGTATAAGGAAGAACAAAGTAAAACAAGAAAAAAACAAGGAAAACATGTAAAGTCTGTATTTGTTACAATAAATATTTTATCAAATAATTGGTATAAATTGATTATCTTTTTGGGCAGCCTATCCAAGCAGCAATAATGTCTTTGAATCAATCTAAATATCAGATGTCGTAGGTCCTCCAAAACATTCCGAAGTTCAGACTAATCGATCTAACATTTCAACCACGATTGGTGCAATGTTCATAGAACAAAATCCAGAAAAAAATTATAGTGCCTCCAAATCATTCTAAAGTTCAGAAGACCTTAGAGTCAATGTGCTCCATTGCACAATGGTACAGGAGGTGCATTAAAGTGGAAATTAGCATCTAGAGCTCGACAGTTACTCATTAGATAAAAACTGTCTTCGACAAAGTTGTTGCATGGCCTAAGCCAAACGGAAAAGCACTTAATGTTATTCAGATCATGAAAGATCTGGCAAGATACTCCTCCGTGACAGAAATTTCGAAGGTTAGACCGACCAAACTGCGTGTTGTCGTGGCTGATCGGAAAGACGCAAACGGTATTGTCGTCGACCAGAGGTTTACCCTGGAATATCGTGTCTACGTGCCTTCCCATGACGTAGAAATCTCGGGGGTGATAACCGAAACGGGTCTGACGTGCAAATCAATTATGGAAGGAGATGGCAGATTTAAAAAGCTGCCTTTGATTAAGGTTAAAATCTTAGAATGCCGACAACTCGGCAAAGTCTCCCAGGAAGGGAAAGAATCGAAATTTACGCCGTCCGACTCGTTTAGAGTCACTTTTGCTGGCCCCGCCCTCCCTGACTACGTTATGGTGGACAAATTGAGGCTACCGCTGCGACTCTTCGTGCCAAAGCCCATGACTTGCCTGAAATGCAAGTCAGTTGGTCACACAACAGCTTACTGCGCCAACAAGGAGCGCTGTGCCACTTGTGGAGAGCAACATGTGGACAAATCCTGCAGTGCGATTGAGCAAAAGTGCCCATATTGCGGAGGAACTCCGCACGTGCTCTCGGCTTGTGAAACTTACAAGAGTCGCTGGGAGACGCAGAAGCGCTCTTTAAAGGAACGCTCGAAGCGCACTTTTGCGGAAATTTTAAAGGGCGCTTCTCCATTGGCCCAACAGCAACAACCTTTAACCGCAAACAATGTCTTCGCTTCGCTGCCAGTTGACGAAATGGAAGCAGATACAGCTAACGAGGGCACACCGTACATCTTCCAAGGGAATCCCCGGCGCAAAAATGTGACCACTCCCAAAGTTCAAGGACAAGCCTCCGGTCATACCCTTTGTTAGCATGCCTAAAAATCGAGTGCAGCGGACAAGCAAAATCACGTTCCTCTTGGCTTCCGTGGGAATAATTCACCTTCGAACGACCCAGCACTCGAAGGAACATCAAAAACCCCAACTGTCCCTATTTTACCGTCAAGTTCAACTTCCCAATCGGGATTTATAAAGTTGACTGACCTTGTGGCTCAAATCTTCACATGCTTTAATGTTTCCGACTCCATCAGAACCATTGTCATATCAATGCTTCCAGTATTAAAGACAATTTTGCAACAATTGATGCAAACATGGCCCCTCCTTGCAATGATTATCTCTCTTGATGTCTAATTCAAATAGAGAGGTCGGAGATATCACTGTTTTACAGTGGAATTGTCGTAGTCTTATCCCTAAATTGGATACATTCAAATTTTTAATTCATAAGTTCAATTGTGATGTTTTTGCTCTGTCCGAAACTTGGCTTTCTTCGCGAGATGATCTCTCTTTCCACGATTTTAATATTATACGCTTGGACCGTGAGTATCTTGGGGTTTGGTTCGACTCCAAATGTACTTGGGAGGCCCATATTAGGTATCTGAGTAAAAAATACCAACAAAGAATAAACTTTCTCCGTACAATTACCGGCACATGGTGGGGAGCCCATCCAGAAGATCTTATAATGTTGTATCGAACAACTATTCTCTCAGTGATGGAGTATGGCAGTTTCTGTTTTCAATCAGCTGCCAAAACACACTTAATTAAACTCGATCGAATTCAGTATTTTTGTCTCCGTATTGCGTTGGGATGTATGCCCTCAACGCATACCATGAGTCTCGAGGTTTTGGCAGGCGTACTCCCACTAAAAGATCGCTTCAATTTATTATCTCTTCGGTTCCTCATCCGGTGTAAGGTTATGAACCCATTGGTGATCGGAAATTTTGAGCAGCTGATCGAGCTAAATTCTCACTCTGGATTCATGAGCCCATATCATAAATTCATCTCCATGCAGGTTGATCCTTCTTCGTATATTCCCAACCGTGTTTGTTTTCCTGATTACATCAATTCCTCTGTACATTTTGATCTGTCCATGAAGCAAGATATCCATGAATATTCAGATTATCAACGATCGAGGATCTCTCCAACTATCTTCGAAGTATGGGGGTATCAATTGTGATAATATGTACTTTACTGATGGGTCCACTATAAACGAGTTCACAGGATTTGGAGTGTTCAACAAAATTTTCAGCACCTCCCATAGTCTTCAGTTTCCTTGCTCAGTGTATATTGCTGAATTGGCAGCAATTCATTGGGCGCTGGACAGCGTCGCCTCACGACCTGTTGAACACTATTACATTGTAACGGATAGTCTTAGCTCCGTCGAAGCTATCCGTTCAGTGAGGCCGGAAAAGCACTCGCCGTACTTCCTTGAGAGAATACGAGAAATTTTGAGTGCTTTATCCAGACGCTGTTATGTCATTACCTTTGTGTGGGTCCCTTCTCATTGCTCAATTCCGGGTAATGAGAGGGCTGACTCATGAGCAAAGGTAGGTGCAATTGAAGGCGATATTTATCAGCGTCAAATCGCCTTCAATGAATTTTATTCTTTAGCCCGCAAAAATACCATAGTTAACTGGCAACGCAAATGGAACGAAGATGAATTGGGCCGGTGGCTCCACTCGATTATCCCTAAGGTTAGCCTCAAACCATGGTTCAAAAGTCTGGACTTGAGTCGGGACTTTATTCGCACCTTCTCCCGACTCATGTCCAATCACTGTTCGTTAGACGCGCTACTCTTTCGTTTCAATCTGGCCGGCAGCAATATCTGCGTTTGTGGCCGAGGTTACCACGACATCGAACACGTTGTTTGGTCGTGTGAGGTGTATCTTGTTGCCAGATCGAATTTAGAGAACTCCCTTCGGGCTAGCGGAAGGCAGCCCAATGTGCCGGTGAGAGATGTGTTGGCTCGGTTAGACTTTGATTACATGTCCCAAATATATGTTTTCCTTAAATCTATCGATGTTCGTGTGTGATTATCCTTATATCCTTATACCCTCGATTTCTTCCTTTGTGAGTAATTGGTCCGCTTGCTATAAACAGTAGAATGAAATGTAAATTCACAATAAATATACGAATAGATTTAAGAATTGAGTGTGTGTGATTATCAACATTGTAATAATTTCCTTATACCCCATCCTTTTCCTGAGAAAAATATGTCACCCTTCTAATCTCGAGTCCACCGCGAGTAATCGGTTTCCCACATTACTAACCATAGATTCAAGAAAATTGTTCATATATATAGTTTTAAAAATATATTTAAGATTTCGGCTCCTTTAAACTTATGTAACTGAGCCTGTAAAAATAAACGAATTTATAAAAAAAAAAAAGTTGTTGCATATGATAGAGCGCTAATTTTGTTGTTGTCAAAAATATGATGACCAACCTTTATGACGAAATAAAATTTCTAACTCTCTTACCTTTATAGATAGAGGTAAACATAGTTCTACTATGTTATAGCCCCAGTTATTTAAGAAAACTTTTTAGAACAAAGTTTTTTTCTATTTCTTGAAATAACCGATATAGCGCTTTTTTCTAAGCTGCGTTAGGGTCACCATAAAAAAACGTTTTTTTGCTCTAACTTTTGTATTCCAATTTTTACATGCAAACCATTTTTAGAAGACTTTTAGAACTTACTAAGACAAACATTTTGCGATGCAGAACTTGTCTATATCTTAATCCTACTCAGAGTTATTAATGGTTTTTTACCCAAAAACTCATGATTTCAATTTTAATTTACTCAAACACAAAAAATAAAATAGTTTTGAAAATCACATATTATATAGAGTGAAATCTGTTCTTTCAAATCCCGTCAACAAACATTTTTTTTGTTTGCCCCAGAAAGAATGACAAACAAATGAAAAGAGCGTGTTTTGTGGGAAGAAATATCAATAACTTTGAGTAAAGTTGAGATATTGACAAGTCCTGCATCGGAAAATGTTTGTATTAGTAAGCACTAAAAGTCTTTCGAAGACAATTTGCATGTAAAATTTGAAACATAAAAGTTAGAGCAAAAAAACAGTTTTTTTCCTAGTGACCCTAACGTAACTTAGAAAAAAGGCGCTATATCGGTTCTACATATCTCAAATAATTGGAGCTACAACATAGTCGAACTATGTTTACCTCTATCTAAGATACAATTTGAAATATGAAAGTTAAAGCAGAAAAAACACGTTTTCCCATGGTCACCCTAATGCAACTTAGAAATTAATCGATTGTTTTAAAAGATAGAAAAAGCTTTGCTCTACAAAGTTGTTTAAAATAACTGGGGCTAGAACATTTTCGAACTATGTTTATCTCTATCTATAAAGATAAGAAAGTTAGATTTTTTTATTTCATCGACAATTTTGGTCACCCTATTTTTGAAAACATAAATATGAGCGCTCTATCATATGTAACAATTTTGTTTAAGACAGTTTTTGTCTAAACAATAAATATCTACCACAAAGTTGTTTTAAGCGCCTTCTATCTGAGTTTCATTAGGGTAACTATGAAAAAAATTGTTTTTTTACTCTAACTTTTATATTTAAAAATCTACATCAAAATGGTCTTCGTACGACTTTCAGACATTATCAATACCAACATTTTGCGATGCAGAACATGTCAATATCTTAATCCTGCTCAAAGTTATTGATGGTTCTTTACCCAAAAACTCATGATTTCAATTTTAATTTACTCAAACACAAAAAAAAACATAATTTTGAAAATCACATATTATATAGAGTGAAATCTGTTCTTTCAAATTCCGTCAACAAACATTTTTTATGTTTGCCCCAGAAAGAATGACAAACAAATGAAAAGAGCGTGTTTTGTGGGAAGAAATATCAAGTCTAAAAGTCTTTCGAAGACAATTTGCATGTAAAATTTGAAACATTAAAGTTAGAGCAAAAAAACAGTTTTTTTCATGGTGACCTAACGTAACTTAGAAAAAAGGCGCTATATCGGTTATTTCAAGAGATAGAGAAAGACTTTGTTCTACAAAGATATCTCAAATAATTGGAGCTACAACATTGTCGAACTATGTTTGCTTCTATCCATAAAGATAAGAAAGTTAGATTTTTTATTTCATCGACAATTTTAGTCACCCTACTTTTGACAACATAAAAACGAGCGCTCTATCATATGTTACAACTTTGTCTAAGACAGTTTTTGTCTAGAGAATAACTGTCGAGCTCTAAATGCTAATTTCCACTTAAGTGCTTCTTCTGGACCATTGTGCATTGTGCATAGACTTCAATTGATATGAATGCAAACCCAAGTAGACTTGCTTTCGTTTACATCAATATGGTATTAGTTTCTCATGGTCACTCAAAGGATTTTAGGATTTTTTTTTAAATTGCATTAATATTACGCATAATCTAAACTCTCCTATAGTTCGCATAGTTCGTAATAAAAAGAGATAATGTATACTTTGCCTAGAATGCATATGCACTATAGTGTTTATTTTGCAAGTATGCATAAAGGAACTGGTACAAATTAGGTACCCCGTGGGTAATTTGGTACCTACCCGAATCTCCGGCGGTAATGAGCGCACTCTGGTGGTGAATAAAAAAAAGTGTTCTAGTAATGTAGTAACAAACGTTAGATGCCAAAAACCCAAGATACTTGTGTTTTTTAAAAAAAATCAAGTTTTGTTGTTTTTGAAATCTCGAAAATTTTTCATGTGCGTCTTTTGAAAAATCATTAAAAATCGAATAGTGAGCCGATTTTAAGTATTAAAGTTGATTTGGATCAAAAATTTGATGTTCTTCAACGAATTCGAGTAAGTGTATCGAGATTTCGGTATGCGAGTAATTTGGCACACCAATGTAAACATAGTGTTGATGATACACTATGCTAAGTATTGCATGCCCATGCAGCAAAATTAAATTTCGCCCGATTTGGGTATAAAAACCCACCCGGTCTGGCAACATTGTTTTTTTCGATTTTTATGTTCATCGTAGGATGATTCGACGTGGTCAGGACAATGCCATTCTATGATGTGCCAGCAATTCATAGCGTACATGTACGCTAAGGTAGAGAGCGAACGACTGCGATTCCTACCTCACAATCAACAGAAGCTGTGTAAGGAAGAGTATATCGCTATCATGAGCAACGCCGACACAGCCTTTGCTATCGCCAAGTCTAAAACGCAATGCATTGTCATAAAAATCGATAGTGCAATTGCCTAGTAAATTCCAGATCCGTCTACTGATCAACTACTCACAAATACTCTGAAATACGATCAAGCCAGAATTACCCGGACGGATCGCTATTTTTCATTCTGTACATTCTGTATTCTGTTCGACTCACGTCCAATCGAGTTGTGATATTGTGCTAATATTGCCACGCAAGTCACCATAGAGCTTCGTGTTTCATTTCTGTAAAAATAGAAACGGACTTTCGGGTGGAATAAGCACCCATTAAAACAAAAAATATAAATAGAAATTAGCTATACCGTTTCGAGTATGTATTCTATTAAAAAGAGTAACACATTTTCCGCAAATGAATAAAAATCTTGAACGAAAATTGTGTCTGATAATGTTTTTACATTATGGATAAAGCCTTAACGGAAATGCAAATAAAACTATAGAAAAATAGAAAAGTTAGATTCAGGACTATATCTTCTAAATATTCTAATAACATCGAGTCATACTTTTCATTCAATTTAACGATTTGAAATTGCCTTCGGGTCTGTTAATCTGATAGAGAGTAAATTGCTTCCCAAATACGGATTAATTCTTTGACTTTTATTGTTCATCAAGACGAGGTAACCACCTATGCATATAACAATCAAGTTTGAGTCGAACGGATTTCAGAACACAAAACAAACATTAACGAACAGGAAATCGTTGGATAGTACCATATTCGCCTCAGCTGATCAAAACATTCTAGGCTCATTCTAATGTCCCAGTGAATAGATCCAATGTCTGCTCCAATGAAATTATCTGTCGTATCTTTGGTTTCGGGAACCTTTGGAACGGGACCCAAAAAATGTGGATTTGGCCGTCCAATCAGAAAACGGAAAGCGTCTATTCTTTACGAACGAAACAGCAATTGAACGAAATTAATATTGATTTTCTTTTTTTTTCTTTTTACTTTAAGACAAAAATATATTACTTTCTTTCACTTTACATTTTTACTTAACATGTTAACACTTTACATCAAACATGTCAGTTATGTAAATGGTATACAGTGTATTCTTAAAATGTTGGATACAAAACGTAAAACTATACAAACACGCTTACAATACATTAGTTATTGTTTTATATAACAACCAAAATGTTTATTAGAAATTAGTTATATGACAGAACAACGTTTGCCGGGTCAGCTAGTCTTTTTATAATAATCTACAGTGATAGACATTTGTTTAGCCGCACTTGAAACAAAAAACTTGGAACACTTACAAAACAACTAGCAATGTTATTTTTATCGGGATACTTATTTGCTGTAGTGATAGTATATTTAAGTCACTTTTATTGAAAGGACGTGCGTCACAATCACACACACACAAGGTGGCATCGGTGGATATAAACATTCAAACGTCGTTTTTTCCCGAGACATACGTTTAGCCGCAGGGCATAAAAACGAGTTTTCGCATAATCACCAAGCCTCTATCTGTGTTTTTTGAAAAAAACACTTTGGAATGTTCAATTTACAAGATGAATATTAGATTCGCAACGTAAGAAATTGGTGTTTTACGTAGAATTTAAAGGAATGGCGAAAGGTATTCTATTGACGGAAGAGGGGCGGAAAATAATTCAGTGAACAAAAATTTTCTAATCGCTCGGTCGAAACAAAAATTGGTCTATCTGAGAAAGTGGTACGGAATTTCTTTGAATAATGCCAGAAATATGGGATATAACTACCAACAAATGGGAACATCAAAGTTATTTTGCATCTTAAAGGTCGAATAAGACACGAAGCAACCAGGAAACGATGTCCTGCTCGTACATCAAGGCAGAATCGGTTGTTCCAGTAACGAAGATGCATATTGCGCGCATCTTGAATGAGTCACCAAACATCATGTGGTAGAAATCTGAAGGGAAGCCGAAACTGACCGCCACCCTTTAGCAGAACCATCTCATTTTCGCCCGACAATACATGGAATGGAAACTAGAATGGAGAAATGTTGTATTTTCCGGCGAAGGAAGTTCAATTTGGATGGTCCGGACTGTTACAGTTGCTATTGGTACAATTTAAGTCAACGGCATGTCGTGAGATCGAAGCGAAACTTTGGGGGCGGAAGTTTGACAGTGTGAGGAGCCGTTTCCTATCACAGTAAGCTTCCCATTTGTTTCATTTTCACCCGAATGAACTCCGAAAAATAATTGCTGGAGGACGTTTTGATTGACCATATTTAGAATAACGCTACCGAGGATATCGTTTATTCAGCAGGATTATGCATAGATCCACGTTTCCAAGCAATCGAAGGCATGGTTCGTCGAGAAGGACATTCCGCTTCTTGAATGACCTGCTTTCAGTCGATTGCAATCCCGGTCTATGCAAACAGATGACAATTTGACAAAATTTCCAGTCTCAAGGCAGTAATTCAGGAATGTTGGGCAATAATTAATATGGCAACACTTTAAAAGCTGTCTGACTCGATGCCAAATCGAGTTTTCAAAGTGATCCGAAATGGAGGTGGACATACTTAATATTAGCTACCGATTGGACTCGAAATATGCCGCAAAATTTTTCTTCTATTGAAATTCTAGAATGCGGCTAAATGAATGTTCACCCTGATTCCACATATTTGAATTACTTAGAAAACAAAAAGTGAATTTATACTTTTTTTTAGAATGAATTCGATCAAAATAAACAATAATCGTCTTTTATGAGCAAAAATGTACAAAGAATTGAGTTATTTTTAAAAATATTGAGGAAAAATAGGGTGCGGCTAAACGAATGTCTACCACTGTATTGACGGGCGAGTTCACGAGTATCCCGGTTAGGCTTCCTCCATCTTGACTCCATTTTCCATGTTCATACTATTCCAGAATTCACAACATATTCATTCAAAACTAAAATCTGTAACCCTAATAATAATAACAATTTTTGAATTAAATTGAATTCAAAAGATTTGCTTTGTAAGTAAAGAGTTTGAACAGTTGCCATGTAAGACCAATTCATGCATTGTAATAGATTATCTTCCTCGTTACAAGTAAATTTAATGACCTCCTTTTACGTTTGATGTGATGTCTAGAATTACCAAAATATGCGAACGTAAAAATTGTCAAACGATAATTGTATTTTACACATTCTGGTGGGAACCAAAATACCTTCGACTTTCAAAGCGGATTCCCCCAGGCACATTGATTTTGAAGTCTGTGTTGGGGAAACCGTAAGTCGGGCCAATCAAAACGTGGCATTTAGGGCATTCCGATAACGCTTGACATTTCCCAGTTATTCAATTGTTTATCTCACGAAAAATAACATTCTATTCATTGTGATATATACGTAGAAATATTTCCTCTCAATTGATGGAATCATCTTTCCGATCTATCGAGAAATGTTTGAGTTATAAGCATTCGAAATCTTTCATTTTTTCCTGCATGTTCATGTGGTTTCCATTTATCGGTTTGGCATGGAATGGCTGTTTGAATAACTTTACACATTTTCTCCAAAAACTTGATCTGAAATTTTGAGTTTAATAGGAAGAAATTGTAATTAGCAGACAAATAATTTCCAACAATTTAAATTATCTTGAGATTATACAATCTGCGTGTGTTTGCATTGTTTATTTAAATCCTATCGAGTAAGACAAAAAATACTTTTTTTCTCCCCAATACATTTCGTTGCTTAAACCAGACCCTCAAAAAAACAAATGCAAATTACAACCAGAACCCGCATTTCGACAACCGAATTTTGCGAAATAAGCAAAACGACGGCCCGACTAAACATACCCCGCAATACGGACGCTCTCACCCCCCAAAACCCCCATACGGCCGCAGCAAGTCGATCACTCACAATTCTTATCCACCACCGGAAAAGATACGCCACGGTACAAACAAACACACAGTCGTCGGTCACTCGGCCCGTTCTACCTGCGGCTAACCCACGCACTCAGAACACGTCGATTGTTGGTTTCGTTTCGGTGCAAAAGAGCGGCTCACAAGCTCACAAACAAAACAACAGAACAGAACAGAAGAAAAATAACGACTCTTACCGGAATGGAAAAGGATGCTCGGCTAAAAATAAGCGGCGAGAATCTCGCGCCGCATCCAGCGAGCAAATGGCGTTCTGGCCGCCCGCGGGCACCAAGGTGAAATGAATAATTCCAACCCATTCGACGAGAATTAATTCATGACGGCTTAATGTTTACGTAAACTGTATGTTGGTGGGGGTGGGGCGGTTGGAAAGAGGTGAAGATAGGAAAGGTTCAGGTCAAGTGTGGTATGGCCGCATCTGGAATGATTTATTGTATCGATTTCGTGGTAAATATTCTCATTGTGCACAGGTTATATGGACACAGGTGTGTCGGTCGTTGGCAACACTGATGTTCCGTTCGGCGGCCAGTGGTCAGCGAATTCGAACCACCAAAACCACCCACCCAACGCGAAGTTAATTGCGACGATAATTATTTGGAGTGAAATAAAGGAGTCACCTGGTCTATCATAAGATTAATAGCGTGTATCCGTTAAAAGCGGGGCGTTGTTATCTATCCATCCAACGGTTGATTATTTTACTGTTTAAAGCTCTGGTCCAAAGCGATGTTACGTAGAGTACAACTGTTTACAGTGGTGACGGCTAACGGCTACTTCTAGAGTATTGTTTCACATTAAAATCTACTTATTGACACAGTATCGATACGTTAACCACGGGTGGTGTTATACATTATTCTACAGATGTTAGGAGGGGCTGCATCACTTCCACTGCCTTCTTCGAACGATCGATATTTTCCAATAATTAATAACCACCGGTTTCCGAAAACACGGCCGCTGTAAATTGATGATAGTGATGACGATGACGATGGCGATGATGATGCTGTTGTTGCTCTTCACCGCAGCATCCTTCGGTGAATCGAGGTAAGCGGTTAGGATCTGGGGTACGAAGCGCACGGCGGCGGAAAGAGGAACCAACAATAACGAAAAAAAAGACAGGCACAGGAACAGAACGGATATTCCACACACTCGGGATCCACGGAGACGAGAGACGTACGAAAGTGACGACGACAACGGCAAGTACAAACTCCAGAACTCGATTGTGATTGTGAGAGACACGTGAGTGCGCGCGCTGTGGAAAGCAACTTGCATACGCGGCCGCGTGAAGATTACAACTGAACTCAGCAGGTGATGGTCGCCAGTGGGAAACTCCGGATTCCAAAACATCTCCCCTCCCCACTCCTGTTTTGCCGTGTGGATGGGAGGGCAGCTTCCTATCGAATCTCGGGCGAAAGTTAACCATCGTGTCGCGTTCGGGAGCGAAAAACTCGAAACGGAACCAAGAGAAAATGAGAAAAGTTACACTTTCCGGGGAGCACGGGAGAACTGACGGCGTCGATTCCCGCCATGTTCAGTTTGTTGTTTTCCCACAGCTGATTTTCCGACGGTTCAATGCGATAGTGCGAGATCGGAGAGTTGCATCGATTTGGGAGAAACGAGACGACAAACAGTCCTCTGGTCGTTCATCTCTGTCGAAGCAGCTAGGAGAGGTAGAGCGAAAGCTCACCCACCGCTGCCTCAGCAAGACTAGCACAAGGGGAAGACATTTGGAACAGGTCGTTGGCCATCATTACTTGAAGCACCAAGAGAAGCTTACAGCTGATGCTGCTGTTGCTACAGCTGTTGTAAGCGGAAGGAAGCTTTTCATCTGGCGCAGTAATCTGTAGGACAGTTTGAGAAAAAGCTGTCGGTGTCCGTTACTGTGACGGTCGTGGAATGTTTTGTATATACAGGCAGTACGTAAAAGGTAACTATTATTGATTTTTTGTCTCATTCTCTTTCCAACGAATGAACGACACGGCTTGAAAATCCACAGAACAATGCCGCTGCTCAATAATTCATGAAGTGGCCAAGGGACGTTTCTGTCATCGTAAAGGCTTGGGATTAATTAGTATTGATTCACTTGGGTCCGAGTAAAGTGCGTTCCATTCTATATTGCCTTTGGGAAGATGGGATTCGGGTGGTCAGAATGTTATGAATTAAAAATCGTTGCTTCGAATGAATGCCTCTTCGAATCCGACACACTGAAGAAATATCTTTCTATTCCCCGTTAACCACCAAAAATGTGGTTTATATTAGTGATGGAACGGATAGCAGTTTGGCCGAAAACCGGCAAGCTTTGAGGTCGGATGGCTGGATCGATCGTATTTTCGGATGCTTAACAAAAGTTACTGAAAGTTGAGTCCGAGACACGACTGCATAGTTGACGTAGGATTCCGTTAGGCTATTTGTTGATTTTGGATATGTTTGAAGAATTTCATCGTTAAACTCTTTGATAATGATTTAGTAGCCTCCTGAAAAGGGCCGTTTTGTTTGGTTGTTGGGTATTGTTTGTTCACTCCACCAGTGTTTATCGAGTGATGATGACAGAAGGATGGTAAACAGTCGTTGGATGGTGCGTATCAGATAAAATATGTCGAAGTGGAACAAGATATGATGAAAACCGTCCTCTGTGACCCTAGACGAGCCTCCTGTGTTATGTGTATGGATGAAATAAAGAAAAAAAAACTCACCAATTTAATATAAGATAATTACCAATACCGAACACAATTATCAATTTTTCTCATCAGTTAAACATGTTAGTTTAATATACAGAAAACATATTTGAAATGGAAAAGGTAATTTTCTTTTATAATTTTTACTTTCTGAGTGTTTATTCAACCCAATTCGAATTTTGATTGGACTAACAACACCTAATACTATATGTAGAGCTTATGAGAAATCACTTTTTCTAATATTTCTTTACTTTTCCAATTTTTCTCGCCGTATAAACTTTCTTTGGGTGAAGTTGAACACAACAACACAGACAGCTCAAACCTAACGACCCGTTCTCGAGCGGGAATACACCTTGGTGTTTTAATTATGGAAATTGGAACAAATCGTTTCATACGAGTATATCAAGTTATTTTTAACGCAACTGCTACCATATACAATGTTACACTTACACTCGTGCTAAATTTTTCACAATACACGATCGGTCATTGATATGAAATTTCACGAAGCAACTAACATTAAAGTTCCAAATTTAAATTGTGTTTGCTAGAATTAATCGTATCACTCACCTTACTTGCACTATAAAATTACTCCCGACTTGCATATATTTGCAATGTCGATTTAGATATCTCTGTTAGGGAACACTTTTCGGTGGAAACAAAAGTTCCCCCTACTTTCATGTATTTGCAACGCCGATTTCCCCCTGGTAGCTCGGTTTTAATGTTTCTGTTAGGGAACACATTTCGGTGGGAGCTAAAACACCCTCTACTTTCATCTATTTACAATGCCGATTTCCCCCTGGTAGCTTGGTTCTGATGTCTCTGTTAGGGAACCGCCGCATGTGTCGTCAATTTCGACCAATCAGAAGTGGGTAGTTCCGTTAGGATAGGGGTTGAGATTTTTCAATTGTTCGATAGTTATTTTCATGACATATATTATTTTTTTTTAATATAAAAAATTGTTATGGAGTGCCGAAATCGATTGACGCAAAAATTTCATCAATCCATCATGAAATGACTGAGCAATAAGCGTTTGAAACTGGACAATTTTCACGATGTGCTCGATTTTCGATTTTCAATTTGTACTCCAATATGTTCCCGAAAGACGTAATCCTACGTCAAAAAAACAGATTTGAATTTAAAACACAGTCACGACATACAGTTATCGGCCGTATATTTCTGCTTTCTGCTCTGTCTCCATTCTGTTCTGGCTCTACAATCTATCTACAATCTATCATTCTGCTGTTCTAGTCTGTCTCTAGTGAAAGTGCGAAACGAAGCAATCACTGATAATACTCTCCGGAGCGATCCTGATCGCTGTGTTATGCCGGCGCTACACGATGCTACGAACACCCCCGAATGCTGAACGCTCGATGATTCGACGCATCGTTTAGTCGACTAACGAGCTACGAACCTCCAATGTCGAGCGTCGAACATTCGCGTTGGATGGTAATCCGTTCGTTATGGATTACCTTCCAACGCGAGTGGCACGAGTCAAAGGATTTTTGTCATTCGCTCGATTCGACACTCGATGGCATTCGGTACACTGCTACATAATTCGTCCGAGTGTATCTTTGACAGATATGTTTGTTTACAGGTTGAAGGTGTAAGAGCTATGGAATCAATTCTCAACAGTTGAGTTATTTGAAAAGAAATAAGAACGCCATAGTTATATAAAATATTTATTTTAGGATTACGGGATTCCGTCAGGCACAATACATCTTATCTTCCCACAACATTATACGACTAAATATGGATTGGAGCAGCGAATTGATAATGGAATTCATTCAATTGTACGAAATGCATCCGGTCCTTTGGGATCCTAGACACAAATAGCTTAAGAATCGGAACCGAATGTTCGATGCTTGGCAAAATATTGCGAATAACATAACAGTCAATATCACTGTGGAAGCATTAAGGAAAAAAAAAGGAATCGCTGATGGCTACGTATAGAGCTTTGTCGAGAAAAGTTCGTTTATCGTCTTCGTCCGGATCCGGTGCAAAGGATGTCTATGTACCGTCATGGTTTGCAATAGATCGTTTCATTAAGGCCACAACACAAAAAAATCCATCGTTGAGTTCAGAGGTAATTTTATTTGAAACATTATAATAAACAATGATTTGATGTACATTTACTAAACATAGTCTTGCCATTCAACTGCTCCGCAGGATTTGAAATATTCAGCAAATTCTTTTCGTATTTCTTTTGCTTGTAGTGAAGGCCTTCTGGGCATGTTGGGAATTGGAATAATCGATGTATTACTCGTGTCTCGACGCCATGTCCCAGGTCTAAAATGTCCATCTTCTTCATAATCCAAACTCCCGTTTGGAGTATAAATTTAGATGTTTCGCTTCGTCGTAAGAAGTTATGCAGTAGTGAGCATGTCTTGCATACCAATGCAGTTTTTTCAGGTTGTAGCAGCATTGGTGTTCGGAAAACTCGAAATACTGATGTTAAAATGCCGAATACATTTTCTACGATCCTGCGGGCGCGACAAATGCGGTAATTAAAAGTTCTTTCAATGCTACGTTTGGCATGATTCCCAGAGTATGGTTTCAATATTGATGTACTGAGAGGAAATGCGTCATCACCAACCAAAACATATAGAACATTCATTTGTCGTCCTGGCAGTGGTTTGCTTGGTGGGAATAAAAGTTCGTTTCGCATAATTTTACGGTAAAGTGCTGTGTATGCAAAGACTCCGGCATCGTTCATTCTTCCTTGAGCCCCGACATCAATAAATGTGAAACAGTAGTCTGCATCAACCAGTCCCAAGAGTATAATGCTGAATGTTTTTTTATAATTATAAAATGAAGATCCGCTATTGAATGGAGCTTGGAATAATACGTGTTTTCCGTCTATTGCTCCAAAACAATGAGGGAAGTTCCATCGCTGATTGAATCCTTCCTCTATTTTTATCCATTCACGTTCTGATCGCGGTAACTGAAAACAATGAAATTATATATTAAAATATGCTTTAAACACATAATAAATGAACTATAATTTAATTTCACAGGAACCCACAAATGAAGAATTAACAGAAGATGACATCATTCAATATGAAGAGGAAATAATAATCAATGAGAACCAGGAACAAGTACAGGATACCGATATCGAACATAACGAACCACTTCAGCAGGATCTTATCTTGGGAGGCCAGAGAAGAAAGCGAAGTGCTACACTCTCTGCATTGCCACAAGAAAATATGAAGAGAAATGGAAGAGGAGGCGCGAATCAGCACAGCCAAATCGATGAGCATTTAAAACAGGCAAGCGTTGCATTGAACACTCTTGTTGCCAACAAATCACGAACAATGCCGTTACAAGATGCACCTGCTTTATACGGGCAGCTGTTGGCGGAAAAACTCAGGAGACTATCCAAGAGATCACAGCTCATTTTACAAAACCAGATCGATAATCTGATATTTGAGGCAGAAATCAATGAACTTGATGCAATAAATGTTCCGCCTTCGCATTCCTTCATTTCTAAAGGGTGTGTCATATAATCATAATCAGATAAGAGTGTATAGATCACGTTGGCCATGCTTCACTATCAATTTTTCGTAAATTTGGAAAAATGTCGTCGAACGAAAAAGAGCGTCGTGAATTAATCCTGTGCACTCATTTCGAGAATCCGGAGTTGTCACATCGGGACATCGGTAAGATGCTGGGAATCGTTCAATCCACGGTCAGCAGAGTACTAAAACGATACTTCGAGAACCTAACCATCGACCGGAAGGTGAAGAACGGCAAAAATGGATACTCCGTCAGTGAAAAAGATCACAAGCACGTAGTTAAGCAAGTTTAGACGTGATCCGAGAAGTTCGGTCCGGGATGTCGCCAATAAGCTGAATTTGTCAAGTTCATTCGTTCAGCGGAACAAGCAGCGGGAGGGCCTGCGTACATACAAGGTTCAGAAGGCTCCTAACCGCGACGAAAGGCAAAACATGGTGGGGAAGACGCGAGCCCGGAAGCTGTACACCGAAATGCTGACGAAGCCGCATTGTCTGGTAATGGAAGACGAAACCTATGTCAAAGCGGACTTTCGTCAGCTGTTGTTCTTCTCCGCAGAGGACAAATTTAGCGTTCCGGAGGAGATTCGCAATTCGAAGGAGATTCTTTTTGGCAAACTATCCAAGTTTGCCAAAAAGTACATGGTGTGGCAAGCGATCTGCTCTTGCGAAAAGCGGAGCGCCCCCTTTGTGATGACCGGCACGGTAAACGGGCAGGTTTACCTTAAGGAGTGCCTACAGAAGCGCTTACTACCACTATTGAAGCAGCACAAGGGCCCGACCATCTTCTGGCCGGATCTCGCTTCGTGCCACTATTCAAAGGACGTGTTGGAGTGGTACGAAGCCAACGGGGTCACCTTCGTGCCAAAGGAAATGAACCCGCCCAACGCGCCGGAGCTTCGCCCAATAGAGAAATATTGGGCGATTATGAAGCAGGCCCTCCGGAAGAACCCAAAAGTTGTCAAATCGGAGGCGGACTTCAAGAGAAAATGGATTTCTGTTCAAAAAAAACTACAACCTGACGTTGTACAGAACCTTATGGACGGGGTAAAGAGGAAGGTGCGAGCATACGGGCTTGGGCTCGAAGTATGAATAAAAAGAAAATGCCAAAAGTTGTTTAATAGTTTTTATTTTACTGTCTAAAATTTTCAAAAGGATCGGTCTACTGGGCGAATTTCTACAGCGTTTTTTCCGTGATGCAATTTGATGTGACACACCCTTTACCAGTAATGTTTCTTCTGTACAACATCCTTCTTCAATACCCTCTGTTTCCAGTTAATCTGGTTCTACTCTAGAAGGAGTAAGTTTTTATTATGAAACTGCACCTTATAGACTGGTGAGATAACTTAAAAAGATATCCGAGGCTGGTAAAAGTATCACCGGTTGCTAAAAATCGTAACGTAACCGCTAGGTGGACTTTTATCGGAATAGCAAGTCTCATATTGGTGTCTTGTCTTGTTATTTCCGGTCCAATTATGTTCCTCAAATATTCAAAATCTTCAGCTGACATTCTGCAGAAGTTTTCAAATTTTCCTGATGGTTCTTTCAATAAATCCATCAGCATATCCGATCCGTTGTACCTAAAATTTTTAGTATATTCTTATTAGGATTTTAAACAAACTATTTCTTCAACTCACCTTTCTCTGCTTTTATTTAATGATAACATCCACCATTTTCTTCGAGCATTTTCAATTTACAGCCCGATATCAATATAATTGCTGCGGCCGCAATTTCAATAATTGCATCGTCACCCATTTTTCGAACGTTTTTGACGTGAAATCAAAACAAGAAACATTCGATTCGAATACTCGCCGATTGTTTGGACCGATTGCATTGAATCGAACATTCACTTCACCGTGTAGCAGCACATTCGTCACAACATTTGTCGATTCATCGAGTCAAATGTTTGAGTCCAACATTCGAAACGTTGGACGAATCGTGTAGCGCCCGCATTAGCTATTACAATGTCTGGTGTGGATCTCGTTTACTTGGGATGTTCAAAACCCTATTTCGGCGCAAACACAGTGAGCCAATGTATGTTGCAGTTCGCTCAGGAAGGTATTGTTCATCGAACGCATTCTCTCATGGCATTTTCTCGATTTTAAAAGGGTGTGCGTGCTGCCTGAATTCGAATTTATTAGGCATCGAAGAATAATCAAGCCAGCAAAAGGATAATTTATTGCGGATGGAGGACTAGAGGAGATCCCTCATTATAAAAATATCATAGATATTTACGATTTATCATTTCAATTAATTGAGTCTTAATACAATAATCGTTGCTACAAATGCTCCAGGACCCAGTGCTTTCAAACAAGTTGAATGTCGGATGGCTCCTCTTTCGTCGGAGTTAACAGGTTCAACACTTCCTCATGATCGTGAGGGATCTCACTTGGATGAAAACTGGAACTGGAAAATGGAAACGAAATATTTCGAGTATGCAGGAGAATCGTTAGCTGTTATTTGAAGTAACCTAGTAATCCCGTCAAAGTCGAATATATTGATTTGGCAAACTCCAAACATCGATGATGCCGAAAAAGTAACATATTCAGTGGTTTGCTCATCACGTGCGTATATTCCTTTTGCAAGTAGTGAAATGTAACGACAGGAACTGCTGCATTGAACCAAGTAATAGGGCCCTATTCCAGAAAACCAGACGAGCAATTCATCTCGTCTCGTCTCGGCTTCAGTCACTGTCGAAACGAGTAAAATATCCCATTCCAGTACACGAGTTTCATTGAAATGTTTTATTTGGTAGACTGGAGAGACTTCAGTCAGTTTTTCTCGGTATAATCAGTGATGTCAGATGACATCACTGATTATGATGACATGATGACATGTTTTGACGTAGGACTACGTCTTTCATTTCTATACTGGGGTGTAAGGTCAAAGTTTCGAAAACTAAAGCGTTACGCCGAAGAACGAGATTTCGTGTGATCATAGTTCCTAAACAACTGAACGAAATGATATGATAAATACTTCATTCGAAAGATAAAATGTCTACGCGTTATATGCTTGTTACTTTATGATCCAAAAGCTTGTTTCAATAGCTCTAAAATTGCTTTCAAAACAGGCTATTGAAATCACACCAATCGATATATAAGCGAGTGCTGCTCGGAAATCCACTTAGTTATGATTGCGCAACGATTGAGGTACGATCGCTGGAATGGATGGATGGTTCCCTAACACAGACTTCAAAACCATGGAGCCAGGGAAAGTCAGCATTGCAAAATAGATGCAAGCAGCGGGTACTTTTGTACTCGCTTGCGTATCTGGAAATTGGAATATTTCCCTAATACAGATCTCAAAACCATGCAGCCTGAGGATATCGGCATTTCAAAATTGATGCAAGCTGTGGGTACTTTTGTACTCGCTTGCGTTTTTGCAAATTGGAATGTTTCCCTTATACAGATTCCAAAGCCATGGAGCCTGAGGAAATCGGCATTGCAAAAAAGATGCAAGCAGCGAGTACTTTTGTACTCGCTTGCGTTTCTGGAAATCGGAATGTGTTTCCCTAACACGAACTTCAAAACCATGGTTTCTATAGTTTTTGTTTTGAGAAAAACAACAAACAATTTTAAAATTGATCAATCTATACTCTTTTCTCAGTGCCAAAATATTAAAAAACATAACAAAAAGGAATAAGTTTCATATATCTTTGGTTTCATTTATATTTTTCCTCGAGCATATGGTTTCATCACTCAGACGTTTTGTTATTATGAATTTATTGGGAGCAATATTTGTTCACCTAATCAACGATTTATCAAGAAAAGTTTTAAATCTATATATATATATGTATTTCCAATAAAGCAGTTGTTTTGAATTACTCATTTTCGTTCAATATGTGAAGACCCTTTTCGTGCCGTGTTAATATATTCAAAACAGTCATCTAGCATCCCTGGATATGAGTTCAATGTTTACATTTGGTTGTTTTGTTTGGAAGAGGCCCATTTGAAAATCTGTAAAATCTTGCAATTACTGAATTGAATTTTATGGTTGCAGTTGAAAACATACATTGCTTATGCAATACTAGTTTAGCCGTGAAACCTTTTTTGAAGATAAAGGCGGAGCAGAAGAATACCGATGCTTTCAATCAACAAGGTGACCAAACACATCAAACAAACTAGACGATTCGACTGATTCATTGACGAGCGCGGCCAAACGGTCGTCGAACCAGACGAGCTACTCGTCTGTTTTTAGTCGAGCTCGGCTTCTGGAATATGAAAACAAACGAGACGAGCGCTCGTCTGCTGGTCTCGTTTCCTGCAATAGGGGCCGTAGTTACTTTTGTCTAAATCAACACCAATTTATAACAGTTCGTTTTCCTATCAGCCAAGCGCCAGATGGTTTGTTGAAAACTCTATGATCTTGTCGAAAGTACTTCCGAAGTCACAACTTGCATATGAGGAACTTTCGTATGAAAATCTGATACCGACCTGGGCAGATATCTGATTTTTTACGTTGATATTTTCATTATTGAATAAAGTCTAAAATATTATGGAGCAATTCCACCCCAAATCAGCCGAAAAACAGAAAATTTTGACACGACCCTCTTCGATTTGATTGAATCTTGGTACAAATGATTCATGTTACTTTTCTTAAATGGTTACTATTTCACAAGACAAAGACAGTAGAGTGACACGGTTTAAACGGTTGTTGTTTTTACTTGTGCGAAATCAGTGGTAAAATTTGTGCAAACAAAGTGTTGTTACTCGATTTTATCGCGGTGGTTAGCACTAGTGGATTACATCTATGTGTTTGGCGCAAAAAGGATAAGTTTTGATGTTTATTTTGTACTTGTAAATTGCGATCAAATTGATGTGTTAATTGGTATTCAAGAAAATCACATCACTTATCACTGTAGTAGTGGTAGTGTTGAAAGCAGCTTGAATACCTCACTCTTGATTTAATTTGCTGCTGATACATAGTGTGTTCTTGGGGGTCTCCGTAGCCACATTGGTTGCGCGTTCGCTTAGTAAGCGATCGATCGTGAGTTCAAAACTCAGGGCCCCCATTGACCATCTTTGTGTTGTTACAGAATAACTACGTCCACGCAACAATCATCAGCGATGGAGATCGATCCACGGTTGAAATAAGATCGATTCATCCATACAACTGCTCTGCTCTGCAAGAAACATCGGGCTGTTGTTCTATAAATAACTCAACAATGGATCAACGACTGTCTCCGCTGTCCAGTCTTAACTGGATAATGGAAGAACAGATAGAAAACTCTTATGCCTAAATGGCTACTGTGTAAATGTGTACCATTGCAATGGTATAGAAGGGAATACTCTAACGCCGAAAAATGGCAACTGTGTAATGTGCTAATTATAGATATGATAAATATGTGACATGTACACGATTAAAATTCGGCTCTGTTACAGCTAAAATGCTAATGAGCCTTAAATAAACAAAAGGGATAAAAAAAATAGTGTGTTCTCCCAGCACTTTCTACCAGCACGCGCTTGTGTTGTTTTTTTTATCTTCATTTGCCTCCCACGGCCCGACCGATGGCCGGTGCACACGCGGATACAATTGAATGTATTGATATGGGTGTGGTTGATATGTGTAGCCGCTGCTGTGAAAAGATAGAAGATCGGAACACAGAAGCGATAGAGTGCTACGGTGTCATAAAACAATACAAATTATATGCTTACGAAGCGCGGTGCGGCAAAATATGGATGTTTTGAGAAAAATAAAAAAATGCCGTTTTTGTTTGTGATACTTGATACTTGTTACATGAGAATGGTTTCGGGAATAATCACTTTGATGACTCCGTCAGTAAAATTTTGAGTAATATCAATGAGCTGAAAGGTTTAGTTGACTTGGCCAACAACTTTGAGCTCAAAGTCAAAGAGGCAGTACGGACGGTATTGGTAATCTATTGAAAAACAATATTGATATTAACGCAGATGCAGAGGAAACACCTCAGCGGTACATTCTGCGTTCAAATTCGAAAAAGCGCCGACGCGACGAGCCAACAAATCAAAATGAAAATACAACTCCATTGAGTTTTGCTGCGTTTTTGAAAGATGCTAGGAAAACAACAAATGAGAGTGTAGCTGATAAAAAACTAGTACAAAAAACAAAATTTTGACCACGGAAAAAAATTTAATCATTAAGCTAAAAACAATGCAATAGTCAGATGTTACAAGACAAGTTTTGAAAGAAAATGTTAATCCCAAGGGATTAAATATAAATGGCCTGCGAAACGGAAAAAAGTGGCGCTGTTGTTGTCTCTGCTATGGATAAAAACTCAATAGAGTTATTGAAGGATAATTTAAAAAAAAAGTTGGGTCAGGACTACGAGGTTAAAATATTACAAGCACTGAAACCGACCATTAAAATTATCGGATTTAGCGAGGAATTAAATGAAAATTATTTAAAAATAACTTTGATGAAGCAAAACCCTTTGTTGCTAAAAATAAGCATTTTCAAGTGAGAAAAATTTACTGTAATAACGCTATGAAATACAATAGATACAGTGCAATTATAGAAGTCGATGGTGATACATATAATAAAATTATGGAAGCCCAATCAGTATTTTGTGGTTTCGAAAAATGTCGGGTAGTTGATGGGTTGATGGTTCTTAGATGTTTCAAGTGTTGCGAATATGGCCATAAAATTGTCGATTGCAAATCAGAGCAAATCAAATCAATTCAAAGATTGTAAATCCGAAGAAATTCAATGTTCCAATTGCACCAAAATTAAAAATGAGCGAAGATTAGACATAGATACAGAGCATTTTGCTTGGAGTACTAACTGCCCTATGTTCTTTCGTAACTACGAGGGAAAAAGGGGCATGTGGATTTCTCCATCTAGCCATCCAAGAAAGGAGCATATCGAAAATATGATATATTTTACCTGAATGTGGCAGGATTACGCACACATTTCGACGAAATTGAAATCTTGGTATCCAACAAAAAAAACCAAAAATACTAATATTGGTTGAAACACACTGGACGGTGTCAACCGATCTAAATGAATTCAATGGTGCTGGGTATTCAATGGTAAATTGCTTGTCGAGGTCTGTACATACTCGAGGTGTATCTATGAACATTTCGAACCTTATGAAATTTAAAGAAATCTATAATGATACATACGGGGACAATTGGTTTCTAGCTGTAGAAGTCAGATGATGCAAAATGGCTGGGATATACGCTGGCATATACCATTCGCCTAGTAGTAGCGATAAGGACTTTCTAGAATTTCTGAAAGATTTGTGGCTGCAACACATACAAATTCATGAACAAAAAAGAATAATCATTACTGGTGATTTTAATATTGATTGGGCCGAACGTAAGAAATCTCATGAATTGAAGGCAATCACCCAAGCCGCTGGACTCAGACAGAGATTTAATGATCACACCAGAATAACAAGAACAACTTCGACGACTATTGATTTAGTTTTTACTAATTTTGACGATGGTGTTATCGAGATTCTTCATGACAGCAAAATCTCGGATCATGAAACAATTGGTATGATCTATAACTTGCTGGAATAACTTACTGGAATAATTATTCGAAACGTAAACAAAATAATGCCGACTGGAGAACAATCCTCTCTTCATGATTCTGCAAAAAAATCTTGAGGAAGCACTTTGCTCTTCAATGAAAAAGATATTACCCCTTGAGGATCGGGCATTCCAGCACAAAGACAGAGCGGAGACAAAGCCTGGTATACCACTACGCTAGCTTCCATCAGAAGAAAACGGGATCATTACCTAATAATAGCTAAACGTTCAAACAGTATTGAATATTGGGACCTGTACAAAGTATGGAGAAATACGTGAACTAAAGAATTCCAAAAATAAATTAATTCAACAACATGATCCAAAGAAGCTGTGGAAAATAATAAAAGATTTGTGTAATCCAGGCGGAAGTAAAGATATCGACATTGAATTTGACGGTAATACAGAAAGTAATTTCATAACAGCAGAAAAATAGAACAAATTTTTCACGTCAAGTGTGGAGGAAATCCACAATGGTATTGTGCCTCCTACAAATCGACTCAATCTTGCTTTTCCTAGTTTGTCTTCACAATGGTGATGCTTTAGAACCATCAGTATGGAAACACTGAGGAAGGTTGTGATGGATTTAAGAAACTGTGCGGGTGTTGATGATATCAATAAAACGCTATTAGTAGATGCATTTGATTTAATCAAAGAGAATCTACTAGATATAGTATATAAGTCGATGATTCGTGGTGAAAGCCCACATGGTTGGAAGAAATCCGTTGTCATACCGATTCCAAAAAATCCGAAATCAACCAAACCAGAAGACCGTAGACCAGTTAATATGTTACCAATGTACGAAGAAATCCTAGAAATCGTTGTCAAAGAACAACTGTTGGAACATACAACGGAAAATGAAATACTGGTAGATGAACAGTCTGGATTTAGGAAAAACCACTTTTTTGAAACGGCTCTTAATTTGTTGCTTCTAAAATGGAAACAGGCTATAAAGGAGAAGAATGTTATTTTGACGGTATTTATTGATTTGAAAAGGGCCTTCGAGACAGTAGACCGGTGTAAATTGACAAATCTGCTTTCCAGTTATGATGTAACTGGACCTGTATTGACGTGATTTGAAAGCTACTTAAGCGGGCGAACACAAATCGCTATTTATAGGGACAGTAAATCATCGGCGGGATCAGTGAATCTGGGTGTGCCTCAAGGAAGTGTTCTGGGGCCGTTACTTTTTTTGCTTTATATCAATGACATCAAACAGGTGTTAAATGACAGCGACGTGAATTTGTTCGCTGACGACACAGCGATATTTGTTGTGGCAGATACATTGCAAGACTGTTACAGAAAAATGAATCTTGAACTACAAAACTTAGATGACTGATTAAAATGGAAAAAGTTGAAATTAAATATAAGTAAAACGAAATACATGGTAGTATCGACACGCAGTCTTGATAGTGACAGTCTAAGTATAAGTATAGATGGGCAACCCGTAGAAAGAGTATCATCAATCAAATATCTTGGCGTTATTCTAGACGAAACGCTGCTTTTTGAAGAGAACATTAATTATACTATAAAGAAGGCAGCTCAAAAATATGGAGTGCTTTGTAGAATGAATCGTTTCTTGACTTTTGAAAGCAAAATAACGATCTACAAAGCGCTGATCGCTCCACATTTTGATTATTGTGCATCGGTGCTATTTCTTGCAAATAAGAGACAGATGCAAATAATGCAAATGTTGCAAAACAAGACTATGCGCCTGATATTGAGATGTGATCGATGAATTTCACGGAGATTCATGCTAGAATGCCTACAATGGATGTCAGTCAGTCAGCGTATTAAATATTGCACGCTCACGTTTATATACAAAATGACGAATAATATGACGCCGAATTATCTACGATACACTATAATGTATGGAAGAGACATGCATCGATATAATACAATACAAGCAATACAATAAGGGATATCGACTGTATAATACCTTACCCAATGAGTATTTGTAAAGAGTTTTTGAAGCATGATTTATATTTTTGACCTGGGTATAATCAATGTTAGTATGTAAGATGACGAAGATGACGGATTATTTTTTTTTGTGCTTTTGTCTTTTTTATCATTGGAATATGTTGATGGTAGTATTTTATTTGTTTGTACTCGTTTTTAATTTATTTATTTTTTTCATACATTTCGAGTAGTCTACAACAGTTTGAGCATCGTGCACGTGAAACGGCATAGAGAAGCTTAAAATTGAGCATTGGCTAAAAATAATGGTTCTGTTTTTAAGAAAATCATATCAATCTAAGGGATTGAAAGTGGAAATTGCGAACAAACTAGGGCTCAACCGTAATACTTGTAAATTTATCTTTTTAACAGATGATTGACGAGATCTTTCTGTGTTGTGGCAGATCTCATTGCAGATTCAGATTGACGCGATTATACCCCAGGTTGAATGAAGGGCCTGAAGTATCGGCTAGAGTTAGGCTTAGGTTTGCTCGGCTGTCTGGTCTCAAAAACGATTAACAGATCGTTGTCGGGTATCCAGTAAAGCGGGATTTCCTTTGTAAATTAAAGGCTGGTACTGACATAGGTATTAGGTTCAATTTCTGATCGCCCCTCTCTAAGGGGGCGCTGCCATACAAATGAAACACAAATTTCTGCATAACTCGAGAATCAATCATGCAAATGAAACCAAATTTGGCATGTGGAGGTTTTAGGGTGAAAATGAATTTTTACGGTGGTTAGACACTCCACCCCCTCTCTAAGGAGGAGCTGCCATATAAATGAAAGACAAACTTCTGCATAACTCGAAAACTAATCAAGCAAACGGAACCAAATTTGGCATGTGGAGGTTTTAGGGAGGAATAGATGTTTTATGGTGGTTTGACACTCCTTTCTCCTCTCTAAACAGGGATGCAGTGCAAACAAATGGAGGGAGTCTGCCATAGGAGTTTTTAGGGAATTTAGGGAACTGTCTGATATTTATCATATTTCCTGTATCAAACATTTATTCCATGTAACGGAGAAACACGTTATTTGCAAGTGGTTGAAAAATCTTCAATGAAAATTGTGTCTGAAAATAATCTGATATTATAATGACGAGTTTAGGTAGAAGAACTAGGAATTTCGAGTCATTCGAGAATGGATCGTCCGATTTTAGCTGTCTATTTTGTTGTGTTACAATTCCAATTGGAATTCTTGTAGATGCATTTATTACACAGTATCTTAATACACTTCGGCATATTTTTACCGTGATATACCATCCCTTCGACATGTATCAAACTAAACGGTTCTTTTCAGAGCCACCATTTTTTTTATCAAAGAATTTAATGAAGGAATTTTTAAAACGTATCCAAAATCAATTTGCAATAAAAATCGCCTGACGTAATCATACATCAACTTGTTACTTTTGTTTGAAACTATTTTGTATGTGTAACAATAACGAAAACCTAAGAAATCATTACCTTTTTTCTTTGACGTCGGACTACGTCTTTCAGTAATGGAACCGAATAAAAAAAAACAGGACATGATTTTATGAAATAGAAATAGCAAATGCAGCGTTCGTTCTACGGACAATGTAAAGAGAGAAAGTATTGCAAATTAAACTTCGTCCGTTTTCAATTTATTGTATTTCTATTCGCGATTCATCCAGCTTACGATGGCAGCGAGGTTTTCCAAGTGGCCTTTCTCGAGGCTGAGAGTTTAATTTAGTTTTCCAAATATGCATTAAAGGCCGATTCCGAATGGACTGAGAAATTTTGAAGCTTTCATAATTCAAACCATGATGATCCCTTAATATTCAAGTCACAGTCTCGCTCCAGCTAGCAGATACCAGTCTTTCTGATTGCTAATGTCAGACACAGCTGTTTTTCTCGATACAAAAGAAGAATGGAAGATAGATATCGCAGACAGTGGTGCCATTTTGTTCAGTGGAGGCATCGCGTCGATTTTCTTACCGTCTGGTAGAGAGCACTTCTGTATTTTGCACCACATCATTGCTACATCTGCACTGGAGTGTAAGCTTGAAATTTCGAAAACGAGAGTATTACATTTGGGGTGCAAGGATTTGAGCGAAAATACCTCTTTGCTAGCCAAACGAAGCGATAAGACAATCAATTTCGAAGGACAAAAGGTGTATAAGTGATGTTTGTTACTTATTGCTTTGAAGGCTCTCTCGGAATCTCAAACTTTCTAAGTTAATTCACCTCTGGCCTTCAAAAACTTCAATTGGGAAAACTAAACTAAACACTTGGTCTTGAGAAAGGCCAGTTTGAAAACCCCTCTATTTCTACAATCTTGTCGCTAGCTGGATGACTGATAAATCGTGAATGACTAACTGGTGACTTTTTCCGAGCAATCAGTTAACTTTCGTTTATTGTTTCCGGGTTAAAAGTGACATCAAAGTGCAGCGTAATTCAAGCCGCATAAGATGTGAGAGTTGCGTTCTTCGGAGGGTATTCTGTTGCCATTCCGAGTGTTGTAATTTTACTTAAAGATACTAAAAGCCTTGTTGGATATTTTGCAAGTTCTGTATTTCAGTGTCACTCTAGCGAGATCAACAGTGCATGATATTTCTGAGAGTTAGTTTGAATTTTCTGCTCAAATTGACTTTTTATTTCTTCGCGAAACGTGCTCCTCACTCAGTGAAAGCATTCATTCATCGGTCCTTATCAGTGCTACCATATGTTTGTACCAAAGAGTTTCATTCTTGAATGTCTATAATCTTTGTTTCTCGCCGCATATAATTTCGTAGTCCTATGTTAACAATGCGATCGTGTTTTGAACACCACCCTTCTTTTTTTGTGGCCCGCGACACCGTGCCCAACACGTGTTTGTCGTCCTTCTAAAAAAATTGAGCACCGCTGGTAAAAACGATTCAAATCTCTTTATTGGACTTCAATTCCAATTACTATCAATATTCAGGATAGCCTAAGAAAATTCGGAGGGGAGGGGAATTCGTTGCATAAAAACTCAGATCGAGTTTTGGCAGAACTGGGAAACGATCTAGAATTTTCTGGAGCAGCTGTTCTTTAGCTTTACACGCCATGGAAAAGGAATGAGAATGGGTACCACATGAATTGTTTTAACCCATTTGCGGTAGTTTGTCTGCTCTCAGCCACTATAGCAAGGAATCATACCAAATACTTTATTCAACCATGTTTTAGTTTACACCTTTTTTAAACGTATTTCAATGTCTAGTGAGGTTGTTCGCGTATGAAAACGGGGTTTCTATAAATTAAAGATAACGGTACTCCATATAAACAAAATATTATAGCACAGGAAGATAAGAGGACCTCTTTCAAGGCAAATCAATTGCAACCGCAAAGGGTTAAATGTCAATTGTTGTGGTACAGACGATCATTATAGTTCGCTTTGTTTATTTAAGGTTGACCCTCGTGGGAGACAAGTCCATAAACATGATGAAATATGTTTTATGATCAGTTTGTCCTACAACGTCCTGGGAGATATGCATTAAGAGATAAGAATAGAACTAAATAGAAGAAGTAAATAATAAGAATGTATGAGTGAAGGGGGAAGAAAACTAACTGTTATGTGAAAATCTGGAATGTACTGATGTCTCTCCGAAGGGCTCCCGAAAAAAAGGAAAAAAGGAAGAATGTTATGATTTTTGTCAAAACTACAGGGTCTTTCAGATTAAACGCTCACGCAACAAATTTTAATAACTTGTTCCAAAGTGAACCGATTTTTATTTAAAAAAACGAAAATAAAGCTTATTTTAGGACATTTTCGATGTGACCACCCCTTTTTTCGATAACGCGTTTTAAACGGTGAACAAAATTCTTCATGCCCAACTCTAACATTACGACTTCGATGCTGTTGAAAATCCGAGTTATTTCTTCTTTATGTTCCTCCAAATTTGTTGGCTTATTATCATAGCTACGGTCCTTCACGTACCCTCAGAGGAAGTAATCGACGACGAGAAATGTTGAAATTCTTACCATAAGATGACAAAGTTTCATCAAGGTTTCGGTTGCTCGAGTAATATGATTTCACTAAAAATACACGTTCTTGCAAATTGTACATCTTGACACTAAAAAGCATCCGATCAGACTGAACGAGTAGTCGAACGTTATCATCCCGAAGTGGGGAATGTAGGGTTACCTTTTTGTAACCTGTACCTTTTTAAAAAGTAATTCCTTTTTTAAAATTTCAAGTATGCAAAGTTGCCTAAATGATCAATGTCTTTACACCCACGACGTTTCACTAGTACCTGAGATGCCAGTCAAGTTGGCATGAAATTCGTCGATTATTATTACAATTGCCAGACACTTGGTCCACCCTGTTTGAACAAGGTATAATAATATATTCAACCGGCCTTCCAATAACTATGGACTGTCTGAAAAGCATATACATTGTGAAAGAATCTTCTGATGCGCAGAAATACAATGTTTCATTTGAAATTTCTACCGTTTTCTGTTTTTCAAAAAAAACCTGATTTTTTTTAGTCGCTATAGTCGTATGCACTTGGTCCATTCTGACTTTATCAGTCTTGTATTTGTTGGGCTGTTATAGATTATTACGTCGAAGAAGCCATTCTATTCTATCTTTAATTAAAATTACTTCTGTTTCTATCGAATATGAATCTTATCCATACAAATTGGAACCTCGAGTTCAGATAATTAAAAATTAAGGAAAAGCCAGGCCAGGCAATGATTCAAAAATATGAAATCAATATAAATTTTTAATTCAATCAGCGAGGCTAGAATCTTTCGGCTCGACTCAAAGCAGTTGGTTACAAAATGTAGAATCGAGCTAAATTTAGGAAGAACCTGGAGATACATTCGAATAAATTTTTAGCATGATAAATTGTATCCAATTTAAAATAATAATACGAGATTCGGAAAAGTCTGCGGATTTACACAGAAACAAATGTGACAATTCTCCGTCGGAGCATGCATATTGTAGTAGATATGTTATCTTTTTCATGTTCATGAGCTTAAGAACACTCAATTGTATATTATTATTCCTATTATCTCATCTAGGATCTCATTACTGCCGGAAGGATTGTAGTTTGTCACGCGACGAATCCTGTCGGAAGCCAGCAACTGGGAAGGACGGCATCTTAGTTTGACATCGCTTATGCGAAGGTCAATCAAAGTGCCCTATATCATCACTCCCCTCACTGAAATAGAAAACCCATGAAAACAGAATGAAAGCAGAGAACCTCGCGGAATCGAATTCAGAAATCGAAATACACCTGGCTTATGTATTTGCCATGCTATCCGGAAGAATTTAATGACTCGTTTGAGTGCTTTCGTGATGAAGCGATAGGAAACAGCACTGATTACTAGAGCGAGGGAAGGAAAACAAACAAACACTCACGAGGCGAGTGAAACGAAATCGTTCACACCCACGCTCCGAAATATGTGTGTGTTTGTGTATATATATATTTGTACACATGGCGCTAAGAGCATCAACAACATAAACAACAACGAAAAATCTGTTGAAAGCCGCCTTCGGTCGATAATTAGTTGCATCGCCTGGCGCGTTTAATGATGATTATGGCGAAAGGTGAGAAAATTGTTTGCATAGAAAATTAAGCATTGGCAGTTTCTTGCTTGCTTGCTGGGTGCGTGTGTGTATGCACACTGAAGTTGATAGGAAACTTCTCCACCGGTAGACATGACTCTCCGGAGGGGAGTGAGTGTGGTGAGAAAAATTAACCTTTATAGCCCGGATTTGTTTATCTTACATAATTAGCGTCGTTGTCGACTTACACAGAATCTACAATCCTGCGCCCCGAGGGATCGCCCGAGGGTTTCGATATAATCTAATATTTATCACTCATTGGCGCCTCCTTCTCACATATCGGATCGAGCGGGGTCGTATGAGATATTAAATTTTCATTCACCAGCGGAAATGTATGTTGCATTGTCTTTCTGAGGGTTTAGAGGCGCTTCGAAATTTCATGTTTGTGTTCCATTTTGAACAATGTAAAGCTAGGCTTTTCTGATTTGAATTCGAGGATGGGCGCTTACCCACACAAATTACACTCATCTTCCATTCTAAAACATCGTTCCACGATTATGCTTTCTTCATTGTATTGCAAATAGTTCCCGCATTCGCTAGCGTTGCATGTAATCCCTGTAATACATCCAACTAGGAGCGCTCAATTTATGGGACGAAAATAATACTTCTATATCAAATCTCCTAATCGGGAGTTTTGGGATTCGATTCTAGCACGAAAAAAACACAATGCATACTTAGTAAAGTTTTAACATGACATGATATTAATCAACAAAATTTCCTTTGCTATGTCTTTCAACTTAATGCGATTTATGAATAAAGAGTAATTTATGATTCCAAATGATGGTTTGGTTACATTTGAGTAGCTCTGATTTGAACGAAATATCGCACACGCATTTGGCTTTGAAAGCTGAGTATTTTTCTACGATTAAAAATATTTGTTTGACTCAAGAGTAATTTATTATATTTATTTAAAATCGCTTTTGGATCTATAAAAAATGTTTGAGAACGGATCGTAAGGAACTTATAAGTCTGTTTAAGATAAATGTGAAAAAAAAGTTTGAGGTCTTTAAATAGTTGAGATTTGAAAAATGCACTAAAATTGAAATTGAATATATCTTTTTCTGAAAATCTGGGAAATAAAACGAAAATTATGGCTGAAAATCTTCAGGTTTTTTACAAAGTAAATTTTACGGAAATAAAAGAATAGTATTTTAAGATATTCAAAATTTGGTGTTAATTTTATTTCAAAAAACTATTTCTATTCAGTGTATATTTATTAAACTTTATAAGTTTCCTACAACTCGTTCTCACACAGTTTTTCTATAGAGCCAAATGTTTCCAGACTTCAGTTTTGAAAATAAAGTTCATGTTCAAATGCATACGATCTACTCTAAAATAACTCTTGAGTTGAAATTTTTTTTCCATTCGTGGAAAATTTCCTCAGTCTTCTCAGCCAAATGTAGGGGAAAGGGGGGCAGTTTCGGACAGCGCTTGTAAAAATTAAGTGGTACAATTTTCAACCAAAATAAAAATATAAGTAAGTTAACAGCCCTTCCACCAACAGCTGTCATATGGTTTGACATCTCCTGATCGTTTATTACTTACGAAAACAACACAGTGTCTTTTTCATACACGTTTCTAAACTTTTGAGCTTGAAGTTGTAAGTATTTCTCTAATTTCTTTGTGAACGATTTAAAAAATTGAGGTACACCACCTCAGTTAGTAACTAATATGAAATGAAAAAAAACGTACATACAACGGGGAAACAAAGGTCTATTTATTAAATAAAATTATGATTTGTCTTCGGATGCTGGTGGGGCACATTCGGACATCGTTCACGGGGCACATTCGGACACTCTTTAATACCTCATAAAATTTGTGTCTAATTGTTGTTTACTAACAAACATCATTTTAGTCTGATTCTCAGACCTCATGATGGTTCGAAACTACAAGAAGAAAATCTATAGAAAACCTATCAGCGAAGATGAGATGGCTATCGAACAAGTTTCGAACGTTTTCATGATTCTAGCTCACAGGTGGTCCAACTGGGTCCATTGTATTTGCTAAATTCCCAACTAACAGTTGCATAACGTGAAAATTATTTCTCAATGTTCTGAAACATCTGAAAAAGGTAGCAAAAAGCAACGTAAACGAATCAAAAATTAATCAAAAAGCCATTGCACTTTGGAAACAATTAAATATTACAGAGAAAATTGCACAATTCATGTACCTTTTCCACTCTATGTCACAAATCGCTTACAACCGCTGGATGTTTCAGTTATGGGTCCTTTCAAGCAAAAGCTCTCAGTTTCCCAGAACGATTGGCTACTCAACCATCCTGGAAAAACTATTTCTATAAACGTCCTTTCAGGTATAGTTGCATCGGTTTATAATGTTTCTTTCAATCTGAGTATTATCCTAGCTGGATTCAAAATGACAGGTTGCTATCTATTCTCAAGAAAGGTTTTTTCGGACAAGGATTTTGAATGCTCAAATGATTTCACCTACTGCAAAACATTGCGTCTACAGCACAGATAGATACTTTGGCAACTTTGTTCCCGGAAAATGTTGAACCTTTTCCAAAAACTTCACCGCGGAAAACCGCCACTCGAAAAAGGAAGAAAGCAAAATCACGATTTTTTACTGAATCTCATAGCAAGCAGTTTCCTTTCAGATAAACTGATAAACAGAAAAGTGCAGAATATGCTGGAAATAAGAGGAAACGGAAGTAATTGTTGATGAGCATAAAATTTTAATTTTTTTTCCTTGTCCGAAAGTGCCCCAGGACTGTCCAAAACTGCCCCACACATGGGGCACATTCGAACAAAAAGGCAATTTTCTAAAATTAGAATAAACCATTCGTAATCGTACCAACGCACACCTCTAACACGCTATGATACATTGATGTCCAAATGACAACCGGACATTCGGACTTCATTTACTAGTGTCGCAGATGTTATTAATTGAGTTTTTTTTGAAAAACGAAAGACCTTAGAAAATCGGGGTTTAAAAATAAACTTGATACCAAATGTTTCAAAATTGCATGATTTGTCGAGATTTACTGTTATCTCGAAAAAACTGTTACTGTTATTTTTCGGCACTTGGTCAGTTTTGTGTCTGAAAAGTCAAAATATATTTTTTTTGAGGTAACTGTATCTGTATAATCTCGACGTGTCATGCAATTTTAAGACAATTGGCATCAATTTATTTTTTTAAACCCCGATTTCCGATGATTTTTCGGTTTTCAAAAAACTGAAATTTGAATGAGCTAATATTTTGCTTTCTTATTATTTCTCATTATTTCTAGACTCGATTATCCGGAGTATTTTATTTTCGATTTTCGGAAATTTTGAATAATTTGTATAATAATTCTATATTGAATAGCTAATATGGGTATCAAAAGAAAGGGCTTGATTAGTAGAATGCAGTTATTTATGAAAAATGCAAATCTAAGATGGCGGCAACTAAAAAATGGCAGATTACATATTTTGTCAGAACCCCATCAATATGGGTATTAAACGAAAGGGCTTGACTAGTAGAACACAGTTATTTATGAAAAATGCCCAAAAATGTATCAAAAGAAAGTTCTCGACTAGTAGAACATAGCAGATAATAAAAAATCCAATTTCAAGATGGCCGCAGTCCCCAAACAACTCTAGAGCAACATGTCAAAAGGGTCTATCTTCTTTGATCGATTCTCTTCAGCGACTTTCTCTTTCGCTAACAACGGCCTTCCAGACATATTTTGCTCCAATTTTGCCATGTGGTCATTATAAAAATGCGTATTCCATGATCCTGAAATATTCAATTTGGCCGCCGCAAAAAAGTGGCTGAATGGCTTGATTTGGAGAATACACTACATTATGAACAACATAGATTCGAAAAGGTCGCCGCCACAAAATGGTCGACTATGTAATTTTTGGAATCCCCTCAATATTGTTATCAAATGAAATGTTTTGACTAATACAATACGGTACAGGTCGTACAGGTGTGATTCGATTATATACAATTTTGGACTCGATTATATTCAGTTTGGAAAAAAAATATTTTTTTATATTTCAAATATGGCTTATTTCATGAATCGTCTTCCGTAGCGTACTTTTTAATGTAGAGCCAGTTTGAAGCAACAGAGTCCGAAACAAAAAAAAAGTTCTGTAACTCTGTCATTGTTGAAATTCGAACATATGCGTAGGAGGATTTTTTTTCATCAAATATGATCGCCTATCACCTCCTGAGAGAATCTGGATAAATTATTTTTTTTCATGTGACAAAGGTGTTTTCTGACTTTAAGGGAATGAATCAAGAACCAAATTCTTCTTTTATTTTCAAAATTCGAGGATTCGAATATCCGAAGTGAAAAAAAAAATCAATACTCCGGATAATCGAGTCCGACCTGTATTTCCAAATTTTTTTTTGTTAGATTTATACCCAATTATTTTTTAAATCAGTACTGGTGCTAAGCCCATAAAACGTTATGGTAATTTTTGTGCAAAAAATTCCTTAAGCGCTAATTTGGAAAATTTTTAGCGGAAAATTTTAAAATGCAGCTTCTGGGTGAAATTGATCTATGTTTTTCAGGATTTTCTAGTATCATATGCACAAAAATGTATAGAAAATCAATTATTTCTTCACCTACGGCCATTTTAATGATAATTCAAGGATTTGAGGTGACAAAAACCTGATTTATTCCACCTAAAAGTGTCGTCATGTCTTTCCATGACTCGATTCAAACACTGATCTGCAGGTCATCCGGAGACCACTCGGGTCATGCTAATGTGGCCAAAAACTCTTGAATTCGTCATCAATGAGCCAGTATTGACAAACCAAGACGTTCGACATGTCGCATGATGGGATTCGGTTCTGGTCATTCGTGGTGCTTTTTTTGTTAAATAGTTTTTTCTCACTTGTTTGAATAGTAATTACAAGTATTTGATTACTTATTCAACTCATCAAGTATCGGCTAGAAGTGAATTAATATGTTCAGCGTCTATAAATATTGTTTTGATGTGTTGAAAATATATTTTTTTACCATATTGAAAAATGGAAACGAAAAGACTATTTAGAAAGATGTTAATTCTCATGCAATTTAATAAGAAATTCATTGAGATCCATTGACAAAAAGAACCTTCAGATGATTATTGAACACTAGCTGACCCGGCAAACTTCGTCCCGCCCAAATTTTTACCTTCAAACATTCACGTTTTCTTACTATGAGCAAGTTCATACGTCCAATCACAGAACTGTTCATTGATTGATCTTCTATTCGACCCTGTTGAATTTACCTTTTACTATAAAATTCCTAGTATTTCTAACAAAATTCTTCATTATAATATCAGATTATTTTCAGACACAATTCTCGTTGAAGATTTTTCAATCACTTGCAAATAACATGTTTCTCCGTTACATGGAATAAATGTTTTATACAGAAGATATGGTGGAATAAAGACAGCCCTAAATTGGACAATTCCTTCCTCGAGTTCTGCTCTTATCAACACATCCGGCGATTCTTTTTTTGTTTGGTACAGATGAAAGAAGATATAAGAGTGCGTTTCATCACATTAAAATCCATTTCCAGTTTCGAACAAAAATCAATTGCGCTAGCGCAAACATCAAATGGACTAACAGCACTTGTCACTATGTAATTGTGGAACATATGGGAATTTAATTTTCCGAATTTTCCCTTTTTCTTTCAGAGATTTCCGAAAATTTTCAATTGTCATGTTTGGTTGGAATATTTTTGGTTGGAAATATGTGTAATATTTTTATGGGACCACCTCTCCATTCCAGAGGAGGGAGGGGTGTCATACCATTATAGAAACATTTATCGTACCCAAAAACCCCTCACATCCCAGATTGTGCTTTATTAGTTCTCGAGTTATGCAGAAGTTTGTGTTTCGTTTGTATGGCAGCTCCCCTTAGAGAGGGAGAGGAGTGTATTCACGATAGAAACGTTTCGTGCCCCGTAAAAACTTCACATGCCAAATTTGGCTCCATTCGCTTGATTAGTTTTTGAGTTATGCAGAAGTGTGTGTTTCATTTGTAAAGCAGCCCCCCTTAGAGAAGGAGGTGGTCTAACCACCATAGAAACATTTATTGCACCCTAAAACCTCAATATGCCTTATATTGGTTTTATTTGCTTCATTAATTCCCGAGTAATGTAGAAATTTGTCTTTAATTTGTATGGCAGCCCCCCCTTAGAGAGGTAGGAAGGGTCTCAAACTATCACGAAAACCTTCCCCGGCCCCAAAAACCCCTACAAACCAATTTTTATGTTGATCGGTTCAGTAGTTTCCGAGTCCATAGGAATCAGACAGACAGACAGAAATCCATTTTTATATATATTAATCAGATTAAAAAGTTTAAAATAAAATTGCATAATACCTCTGAAAATTTGGGTTTGTTTTCAGTAATACGTTTGATCAATTTCACCCCGGTGTTCAATTTGCCCCCGGATGACGATACTCTTTTGGTTATATACAAAAAAAACTTTAATTTAAAATATCTAAAATACATATTTTAAATATTTTTTAATTTTTTTTCATATAAAATAGAAGTCATGTAGAAAATTCAAAAATGGGTACAAGATGGTAAAAAACCGCTATGTTTTGTATTAACCCACATGTCTTCAAATGTTTTTCAACGTAGCTCCTAAATATATAGTTTTACCATAATGATGTATTTGGAAAGTTGTTGAAAATTATAAGCAAATTCATAAAATTTCAAGAACATGGCGGTATAACAAGACAAACATATTAAAAGTGCCTATTTACTATAAAAAAAGACAATAAATCAGAAATATTGTTTTCAATATCTCAAGAATGGCTGCATTTAGGAGGAGATTGATAAAAAGCTTTTTTGTTTTAAATCACAACAGAATTCATAATTTGTGCCTAAAAATGATTGTTAACATACAAAAATTTGACGTTTCCAAAATTCATAAGAATTCGATGTTCCACAAAGTTCGTCAAAAATAGTTTTACCAACTTGTACCCATTTTTTAATATTTCGGCATAACTTATATTTTATATGAAGAAATTAAAAAAAAATTAAAAAATATGTATTTGAGATATTGCAAATGAATTTTTTTCTCAGCGTATACTCTATAACTCTTGCTAAGACACTATTTCGGTAGGACTCATAGTTTTTTTGAGATATCAATTATTAAAGATTTCGCTTGCTGAAATCGATACGCCCTTTTCAAAAGTTACACTTGAGTCAAAAAATTCCTGAATGCTGTGGAAATATATTTCCTCCAACCCAAACGGAATACAAACTTTCATTCGAATCAAAAACACTCATGTTTTGTCATTTGTCGATTTCATTCTGGATTGCTCTATAGCGACTTTTATCGCATCATTCAGAATTGAATACACTTCCCTGGCAGCCTTCCATTCTCCCCATGACACAATGTTGTTGAATGAATATTGATAACAATATTATTGCGAGTGTTCCCCGCATCCCTGTCTGAAAGCCATTCACTCAGTGGGATTCGATGCTTGAATGGACGAACGAAACGTTGAACAACATTTCAAAATGAATGCGTAATGCATACCTACTCCACGTTCGGTGCTACCAATGCTCAGCTGACCGCGCGTATGGTATACATATTAATTAAACCGGTACTCCTACCGGTATCGTTATTAATACGAGTATGTACTGCCTGAACGAACGACAATCGTGGGCACGCGAGTAACTAAACGAAACCAGTGATTTGGGAGGGACAGGGTGGATTAAACAGAAGCCAATACGCTCTGTTTCAGTCCGAAAGGATGACGCTAATGAGCGCCGGGATTGAGCTGGATCATATCCAAGCGTAACATGATTCGCACCCACGTTCTCACTGTGGATGCCAAATCAGTCCGTGTCGATCCGACAGCGAACATTCGCTCGGATTTTCGGAATTTCATCACATCAAAAACCAGAAATTTTATTGTTATTGAAACAATGTTTTATTTGTATGATTTCTGTTACGCAATCACTCGGTAGCCGGTGTATCTTGGATGACATTCTAATTAATCATAATAAACTTCAGACCACCCACCCGATGATTTACAAGTTCTTTCCTTCATACAACAGCAAAGAAAAAACGCAAAATTTGCCGCAATAATTTCACGTTTTAACAATGACGAATGGGCTGCAATAAGAACCCAATTAACAGCGAACCGAGGAGCACCAGAAGGCTACCCAACCACAATGTTCAAGCGCCATCAGGGCTTCTCACCTTCCCACTTAGCAGAGGTGAAAGGTTATGATGACGTCTCTTGAATTCCATTTTTTTTCTACTCTTTTTGATACTTTTTCATCTATTTATGTTATGCTGTATGATGTTGGAACTAATTTTGTTTCTGATGTTTCACCCCTTTTGCGTGTCGGTTGTGTGTGTGGGTTTGGGGATGAAACTAAATGAATTCAATGAGTGTAATGGGCTTTTGTGCTGCGGTAATGGAGATAATTAGTGAGAAACTGCGCTTCAATTAGGTGGAATGCCCTTTTGCTTTGGCGCTGGTAACGATTCATCGGGACTTCGGTAATGATAATTTGCACGGAAGCAGAATTCTTCTGGATGAGGACATGGTCAAGGGAGAGTGAGTTGTGCGTCGCATGAACTGTCATTGTCATACACACACTTTACTAAGTATGCAGTGCGCTTTTTTGTTCAAGTCGGAGAAATTTTTTTAGAGCCAAAATTCTCCTTTCAGAACGAGAATCAAAACCCGAAATATCCAATCAGGAGGTTTTATATACAATAGATAATATCAACAACTAAAAAAAGTGAAAAATGATTTTTTGGACCATCGGTTTACTTTGAAAAATCATAACTCAAAAACAAAAAAAAAAACGCGTCGTTCGGTTTCGACAGATGTTATGTGAAAAATCCTCAACTTTTCAGAGAAAATATAAAAATATAAAGCGCCATTGGTCCCGAGACTATGAAACCAATAAAAAACGAATACAATCAATGATAACGAGAACAGAATTTGAATTCTCTGCAGGTGTGGTATTTTTTAAAAAAGACCACGTGGGCTGCAATTCAAATGAAACACAAATTTCTGTATAACTAGAGAACTAATTACTCAAAGGGGTTAGAGTAAACCACGAGGAAAGAATCGTCCGATTTCAGATGTCATCATTTCATTATATTTCCTATATCGAACATGTATTCCATGTGAAACATGGAATGTTATATACAAGTTATATGCAAGTGATCGAAACATTTTGAACGAGAATTGGGTCTGAAAATAATATGATATTATAATGACGAGTTCTGATCAGGGTTACCATATCTACAGAATAATCTGTATTTATACAGATTTTTTAGATACTTTGAAACCAAGAATCTGTAGACACAGATTACAGATATTTTTGGTTTTCATACAGATTTACAGATATTTCAAAATGATGATCCATTAAAGACTTGATTACAATAATGTTTTTCCCCAACTCACCAATTTTCGAAAAATTTTGAGTGCTTTATCCAGACGCTGTTATGTCATTACCTTTGTGTGGGTCCCTTCTCATTGCTCAATTCCGGGTAATGAGAGGGCTGACTCATTAGCAAAGGTAGGTGCGATTGAAGGCGATATTTATCAGCGTCAAATCGCCATCAATGAATTTTACTCTTTAGTCCGTAAAAATACCATCGCTAACTGGCAACGCAAATGGAACGAAGATGAATTGGGCCGGTGGCTCCACTCGATTATCCCTAAGGTTAGCCTCAAACCATGGTTCAAAAGTCTGGACTTGAGTCGGGACTTTATTCGCACCTTCTCCCGACTCATGTCCAATCACTGTTCGTTAGACGCGCTACTCTTTCGTTTCAATCTGGCCGGCAGCAATATCTGCGTTTGTGGCCGAGGTTACCACGACATCGAACACGTTGTTTGGTCGTGTGAGGTGTATCTTGTTGCCAGATCGAATTTAGAGAACTCCCTTCGGGCTAGAGGAAGCCAGCCCAATGTGCCGGTGAGAGATGTGTTGGCTCGGTTAGACTTTGATTACATGTCCCAAATATATGTTTTCCTTAAATCTATCGATGTTCGTGTGTGATTATCCTTATATCCGTATACCCTCCATTTCTTCTTTTGTGAGTAATTGGTCCGCTTCCTATAAACAGAAGAATGAAATGTAAATTCACAACTGATGTACGAATAGATTTAAGAATTGAGTGTGTGTGATTATCAACATTGTAATAATTTCCTTATACCCCATCCTTTTCCTGAGAAAATGTCACCCTTTTAATCTCGAGTCCACCACGAGTAATCGGTTTCCCACATTACTAACCATAGATTTAAGAAAATTGTTCATATATATAGTTTTAAAAATATATTTAAGATTTCGGCTCCTTTAAACTTATGTAACTGAGCCTGTAAAAATAAACGAATTTATAAAAAAAAAAAAACTCACCAATTTTATTCATATAGCATCCGAAGTAGTCTGAATGAGAGTCATTTTGGCAGTGTGTAATACGGCTTTCTCATGTTAATTCTATGGCGAAAAGAAGCAAAAGTCTGCGTCATCGGCTAGCTTTACAATAAATAAATAAATAACACCGGTTATATTTTTTCTACTAAATCACAGTGGATGCGAGTTTTTACGTGGATACCATAACATCGTCAAATTCATAATAACTATGCCAACAAATGATGCTAAGAGATTGCTTCAAAATTGAACCTATAAATTTAATCCTTTGCGGTCGTAATATATTTCGACATGTGTGTCATACTAGTCGCAATTATGTTTACTTGAAAAGCTGTGATGTATAACTTTGTGAGATCATGAAAGATGAGCATGATTCCTTTATTTTTTGTAAATTTCTGATAAGCATTTATTAAACTATGTTTTTATGTTTACGTCTGAAAAATATTTGCTATAATTCTTCTTGGTGTGATATCTTCCGCATGTATCACAAAAATAATTAGTTTGCCGTCTTTCACGTTTCGCCGTTTCTGTTCGAATGTACAAAACAACATTCATTGTATGTCTTCTACACAGTGCCGCAATACATGGAGTTTTCCATTAATTCTTTCCTCAAGTACGGATGACAACTTTTGTTTATACTGAGTATCGTTATCTATTGTTCATAGTAGAACCGTTTTGGTTCGTGAATAAGTTCACAAACATCAAAATTCGTTTCGAAAAAGTGTGAACTGACACATTGTTGAAGAATTATAATATAAGTTTACTTTTTTGCTGTGGTGACTGAGAAAAAGCAGACAAACAACCGCAAAGGGTTGATACAGATTTTCTGAGAAAAAACTCAGATAAAAAGATTTTTTTAAATCAAAAACACAGATTTTATTATGGCAACCCTCGTTCTGATAGAAGTAGGGTAGGGCGGGGATAGTTGAAACCAAGATACTGTAAATGTAGTATTAGAAGTAAATAAATGAGTATTTTTTATGCTAATAAATTAGTTTTTTCTCTACAACGAATATTTTCGTACTGATTTTTGGAGGAAAAAAAGTACAGACGAGAAAGATTTTTAACCCCTCTGGTACAGATTAAATTCTGGCAACACTGCTTGTAGGATTGGTAGCCATTTAAGGAAAAAGAAAAAAACTTCTACCAGAAGCGGAGGACTTCAGCCTTAGTTCATGAAAAGTTTGGTTAATTTCAATATTCATTTCATGTTGTGTTTTGATGGATTCTATTTTGGGTCGCTCTTTATTATTTTGTTCAGTTTTAGGTGGTTCTTCTTCTTTGTTTTTAGGAGGCTTTAAACTTTGCAGTTCATTCGCCTCTAATTTAGGTGGTGCTTTCGTTAAATCTCTTGTGGTGGTGCTTGCGGAGTGTTTTTGGCTAATTGTTGTTCGATATCGCTTGTAAGTTGCCGTTTGTGTTTTTTTTTTCGTAATCCGTTTTCTGTTTATAAACATTTTGTGTTTCATTTTATTTTTCATTTTCATTTTGATATTCTATTTCGCTTTCATTGTCCAATTGCGTTATGAATTTGAGACTGATTTCCTTAGATTTTCGATCTCTCAATTTTGAGCATCCAGTTGTAATTCGACTTATTTTTTCAATTAGCCTTTTTTTCCGTACTGCTAAAACTAACATTTTCTGTTGAAAGATCCGGGGTCGATGATCAGGTTTCATCTCAAGCATAAAAACTGGTCTGTCGCATTTGATGTTTGGCCGATTTTGTGTTCTTCTACGTTATTTCAGCAAATCAACTATTGACAAATTTATAAGTTTCTACATTGCAATTAATGTTTTATACAGGGTTTTCCAACTTTAAATTCCGAAAGTAAATTGAAATAAAACACACTTAGAATTCGAATTTCGATGAAACTTTTATTTCAAATTAAAGTTTGGTTTATGCCGTTATGTGTGAAATACAACATCATTCAAATGTCCACAGTTACCGTCTCGCCGTCCTCATTTTCAAAGAAATACGGCCCGATGACTCCACCAGACCATAATGCGCACCAAACAGTGACTTTTGGCGGATGCAATGGCCTCTCAACAATCACGTGTGGATTTTCTGAGCCCCATATACGGAAATTTTGGGTGTTCACAAAGCCACCGAGCTCGAAATGTGCCTCATCGCTGAAGAAAATTTGATGCGAAAATTCAGCATTTTGCTGCTGTTGTTCGTTCACCCAATCGACGTATGCCCGACGCATTCCATGGTCACCACGCTCTAATTGTACCAGTTGGACTTTATATGGATGTAGGTGCAAGTCCAAATGCAAAATTCGCCACAATGATGTGTTTGACAAGCCCAATTGCTGAGCACGCCGTGGAATCGAAACATTCGGGTCATCCTCCACACTGGCAGCAACAGCAGCAATATTTTCGGCCGAACGCACATTACGATGATGCTCAGGTTTCACAATATCCGCTACGGATCCAGTTTGTTCGAATTTAAGCACTACATTAGCGATTGTGTGCTCTGTAGGCCGTCCATGACGACCAAAATCCGTCCGTAATGCTCGAAAAACATTTGCCGGTTTTTCATCATTTTTATAGTATAATTTAACAAAATTAACACGTTGTGTGATGCTAAAACGATCCATATTGTAAAATGGCAGACATTCAACTAACGATATGACGCTTTGGTTGACAGCTATGTCAAACGGATGTCAGCGCAGGGCTGTATACTTTCGGAAGCCCGAAATGGAAAACCCTGTATTTTCATAGAGTGTCCAGAGCGATTGAAGCAAAAATCTCGTAAGTCAATCAACAAAATCAATAAGAGTTTTTCGGTTCGCGACCGTTTCGACGGTCTCTACGAAAAATGTAACTAAACATTGAGAGGTTCAAATGGATATTACACAAAATCGTTATTGCAATATATGTTATACTGTATACCATTAGATGGGAAATTGATTCAACATTTTTTTGACAATGACGATAGTGAAACAAGTAAACAATTTAACGAATGAAGTAGGTATATTTCTAGGATTTTACTTGCTTCTTGCGCTGTGGCGGAAGGGCAACAAACAACATGTTTGAACACAATTCGGGCGTTAGTATCCATGGGTGAGATGGGCAAACCGTTCGCGAATGGTGCGAAAAAAGTAGTTCGTCAAAAAGAGTGACCTAACGGTCGCTCACCATACGAACGGATCCCGAGCAAACTGATTGTGAGCGAATTGTTTGGGAACGAATGAAGTGCAACTGAACTGAATGAACGTGTAAAGCGAATTGCGCTGGACGGAACGGATACTTTTTTTCAATTCATTTGTAATATTTATATACTTTCTTATAAAAAAAAAACAAGGGAACGTCGAGATTTTTCGTGTTAATGTTGGAATATCCTATTTAACCAAAGTAATTATAAAAAAATAAAAATTATTTTTATTAATAATTTTTATTTGAGAAGTGTTCATTCTGATTGAAAACCTATTATTATCTTTGACGCTTCACTAACTCGTAAATGACGTTCAATGACGTACCGTTCATTTCGTTTCCACCGTGACGTGTACACGAAAATAAGCCCCATAATTCGTATTTCATTACATAACCTCAATTTTAGCTGAACCAAGCAGCTTCCACTTCAAGCTATTGTCGAAAGAACTGTCGTTCTTTCCGTCTCATTACTAGAAAAAATACGAAGTCGTAAAAATCTTCCGTTGATTCGACGTGCTTCAGATCGTTTCCAAGAGTAACCAAAACCGTTGATCGTTTGTGGCATGAAAAACTGTAACTGTAATAACATTCGTTCAATCGGGCAACAGAGCAATTCCAAATGAAATCGACAAATGACAAAACATGAGTATTTTTGATTCGAATGAAAGTGTGTATTCCGTTTGGGTTAAAGGAAATATGAGTATTCCACAGCAATTGGTAATTTTTTGACTCAAGCGTAACTTTTGAAAAGGGCGTATCGATTTGAGTAAGAGAAATCTTTGATAATTTATATCTCAAAAACTATGATGGCTATGTGGAACATCGAATTTTTAGGAATTTTCGAAACATCGAATTTTTGTGTGTTAACAATCATTTTAGCCACAAATTATGAGTCCTGATGTGATTTAAAAAAAAGGTTATTATCAATCCTTCTCCTCCTCCTTCTAAATGTAGCCATTCTCGAAATATTTGAAAAAATAGAAATATATTTATTGTCTTTTTTATAGTAAATAATCCCTTTTAATATGTTTGTCGTGTTATACCGTCATGTTCAAAAATGTCGTCATGAGAAATTTTTAATAATTTATGTCTCAAAAAATATGAGTCGTATCGAAATAGTGCGTTAGAAAGAGTTATAGAGTATTGATAGCTTAATTTGAAAAAATTATACACAGAGAAGAGAAATTAGTACTCTTTTTTTTATTTACAAAATAAAATTTTAATTTGCGATATCAAAATATATGTATTTTTTTCTATTTTTTTCTATTTTTTCATATAAAATAGAAGTCATGTAGAAAATTAAAAAAATGGGCCCAAGATGGTAAAACTATTTTTGACGAAATTCGTGGAACATCGAATTTTTAGGAATTTTCGAAACTTCGAATTTTTGTATATTAGCCACAAATTATGAATTCTGATGTGATTTAAAACAAAACAGGTTATTATCAATCTCCTTCTAAATGCAACCATACTCGAGATATTTAAAAAAATATTTCTAATTTATAATCCTTTAATATGTTTGTCGTGTTATACCGTCATGTTCATGAATTTTATGAATTTTCTTATAATTTCCAACAATTTTTTTGATTGATTGAAGTTTGTATTCAGATAGAAAAGATTTTTTAGTTTCGCTACGTTTTGTATTAACCCACATGTCTTCGAATGTTTCGTAACTTAATTCCGAATCATATGTCTTTTCCATAACGATGTATTTGGAAAAGTTGTTGGAAATTATAAGCGAACTCATTAAATCTCATGAACATGATGTTATAACACGACAAACATATTTAAAGGGCCTATTTACTTTTAAAAAGACAATAAATTACAAATATTTTTTTAAATATCTCGAGAATGGCTACATTTAGAAGGAGATTGATAATAACCTTTTTTGTTTTAAATAACATCAGGATTCATAATTTGTGATTAGAAATGACTGCTAACATACAAAAACTCGAAGTTTCGAAAATTTCTAAAAATTCAATGTTCCACAAATTTCGTCAAAAATAGTTTTACCATCTTGGGCTCATTTTTTAAATTTTCTGCATCACTTCTATTTTGTAGGAAAAATTTTTAAAAAAATTGAAAAATATTTATTTTGGATATCGCAAATTAAATTTTTATTTTATAAATAAAAAAAAGAGTTCTAATTTTTTTTCTCAGTGTACATTTTTCTCATATTCAACCATCAATACTCTATAACTCTTTCTAAGACACTATTTCGGTACGACTCATAGTTTTTGAGATATAAATTATCAAAGATTTCTCTTACTAAAATCGATACGCCCTTTTCAAAAGTTACGCTTGAGTCAAAAAATTCCCAATTGCTGTGAAAAACTCATATTTCCTCCAACCCGAACGGAATACACACTTTCATTGGAATCAAAAATACAAGTTTTTAAAATCTGCATTTTTAGGACGATTTCATTTGGAATTGCTGAACAGATAAAATCAAATCGTTTTCGATACTCAGCCATAACCTTCACAGGTGGTTGCAAATGGAGAAACAAGGTGCCGGTAAAGCCTGCAAACTTCTACAATATAGTAGCGTTTTTTCTGCACGAGTTTTCGTAAAAAAAGGTTCCGTTTACCCCAAATATTGAAGATTAAGTGAATCTCGCAGACTCAACTAGTTGTTCTCAAGTTCAGAAAGTTTCAAAACACAGAAGAATCACTCGAGGCAGATCTGTGCAGTTTGGTTGAACCATCCCAGATGATGCCGATAATAGTGACAATATTGAGGCGAAAATTTGACGAACGGAATAAAACAACATCCTCCGATAGACATTACGACACATGCATGCATGCTGCCTTATTAAATATATTCGTCAACGTCATATCATCCTGAGCACCCAACGTTTATGCGGATGGTATGAACTGGTTGGAAACACGTGAAAAGATTTCGCGAATCGAATGGCGCTAATGTAGTTCAAATTAAATAGATATCAAATCATCAAGGTGTAATGAAGTAGATGAAATAAAACGCTCTAAACATTAGTTTCAGTCTGTTATATTGGTGATATCAAAGAGAAACATTTGAAGAGGAAAGAAGAATTATCATAAATAAAATCTAATTACAAATTTTGAATATTTTCAGATTTCATTCACTCGGAATTTCATCGATGCCTAGTTATAACAATTTTTAACAGATAATGCATCAAACTAACTTCTACATTACAACTCAAATCAATTAAGAAACATCAATCACACATGATATTGAGTGTTATTAACACCCCATAGCAATCAATTCTTCCCACACACTCTTGTTTCTAATACGAAAGGGTTGAACGTTCTGAAACCTCGAATCGATTTCTTAAAGACATCACCACTTAGGCCTACAGACAACAAACGGCCGAAAGTATTTTCCTTCACTGTGCATTAATGATGAGCGAAGGATCAATTATTCACGCGACCAAGTGGTTCAGTTTATGGACACAATGTTACGAAACGGGAGAGAGACTTTGTGTGTTTATCTTCATTTCGGATCTATCCAATTATCTAACAAGCGACGAGTAGCAGAAACAAATCTTACCGTTGAAACAGAAAGCTCGCAAAGTTTTCCCGGTTTTCCCTATAAAAACATTACACTGTCTGGGAAAGCTCTACTCTTGACTCGCCATCATCCCTGCAACGGCCACGCGATTCATTGCTTCCCCTTGAAATTCACTTATCGAGACATTCGAGCTCGAAATTTACATTGCGCATGTCCCAAATAACTGCTCGACTTCCAGTACGTGCAAGTAACTCACCAAGCGTGAGTGTGGGCCGAGTACCCAAGTTGAACAGCAACAGAACAACAAAGCAACGAACGTTCATCGGGCGCAGAGCTGGTTCGGGCTTTCGGCGAATAGTCGGCAAGGGCAGACCACGTGACCCACGTCGATTCAACCCGACGGAAGACCGAAAGTATGCAAAAATGTTTGTGTATGATTTTTTGTTGCCCTTGCACCCTTCGATAAACGCATTCCATTCCATTGTGTCATTTGGCGGTTGCTCATGAAAACTGGGCTTTTGTTGGTCCACCCACAGACACCCACAAACAAAGTGTAGGTTGCATTGTTTTGAATCACTCTACTTGATTGTTACTTAGCGTTAAATAAGAATTTAATTGAACTGTTAATCTTTTTCAACTTGAACTTCCATGAAATCCTTCAACCAATCCCATTAGATACCCTTTCCCAGGGCATCGGCTCTCATGATTTTCCCTCGAAGCTTACCTTGATCCTAATCCCACGCTCTTGTTAGAAAAAGCTTCCAACAAGTGTCCGCTGTTCTGACAGGGCGGATTTACCGCTACCCTCTCCGTGAGGATTATGTCTTATTGATTCCGACTTACCTGCAAGAGAAAGCGAAGAACAAAATTAAATGAATAACGATGAAAAGGTAGAATAGAGCACACCACTGCTGCGGTTTGCTGCGACAGCGGTTAAGGGTGGGATTAAAGCGCTGTTTAAATATTGCGGGATTCAATCGTCTGGAAATCGTCATAAGTGCAATTAAGAAGAGGTTGGGGATAATCGAAGGGTGCTCGACTTGATTGCGCCGACAAATTTGCGTCAATGAAAAGAAATGAATGTCCTCTTCGTAGCTGTGAAAGTGCAACAAGGAGAAGAATATTGAAAAAAAATATAATTATTATTTAGCTTCGTTTATATCTGAATAGAAAACAGGAAATAACTAATTGATTATTCATTATTGAAATGCATTACGAAGTTACGTACGAACCGACCCTTTGTTTCACATATAATAAAATTGCCCTCATGCTAAGAAATTTTAATTACCCTTACTTTTCCTTTGGGGATATAACGAAATCACTAGAATCGAGAGTCATTGGTCAATATGACACAAATTCATCTACAGTTTAAACAAATGTCTCTAGACTACATGGATCTGTTAAAATACTTTGCTCGAATAATCAGATAAATTATATTCATCTGAACAAAGTTCACAATCTCGGAGATAGAAACATCGTCAACGTAAACTATAGTATAATTAAGTATAATATGGTATCATTTTGGGAAGAATAACTCTTAAAACTATATACCGTTCTGAATCATATTTCGGACACTTTGAGCTAATATTTTGAAATGCTTAATGCACTGATGATATTACTATAAAATTAATATCACAATTGCCTCTTTAGCGTAATCCCTTGGTTTCACTATCACTTCATTTGAGAATCGCATTTGAATTATTACATAGTAGGAAAGAAAACATCCAAAATCCACTCATTATCGTTTGTGTTTGACATTTGCTTAGCTAGAGCAAGTAGAATTTACCCCTTCATCAATATTCAAATTTCTCTCGTGTTCCATCAGTTCTCATCATCGTTATCAGGTAACTGTGATTACTTGGTAAGTGTTTCGCAGTTGAATATAAAATATAATCAAGTGTAATGTAATTTTCGTTCAAAAAATTACAAAATAAAGTGTCCAAAATTTGATTTCAATCTGTCGGAAATTTGATTTTTTTTATAAATAGTGTCCATTCTTCGCCGATTGCCCGAAGTAACCAGACGAAGGAAAGTCGCGTCCAAGTTCCGTTATCGGTTACCGCGTGATTGTTGTTTTTTTGCCGCTGAAGAGTTCATTTCGCTATCTGGATAGTGAGTGAAGTGCCCTGCCTGCAAGTGAATAGAGGCTTTCATCCTCGGAAAGCCAAGCATTGGTTTTTGTTTTGTCGCTGCTTCGCCGACATTGGAGATTTCGCCGAGTCATCGTGCCAACAGTGACAGTGCGGGTAAGCTTTCACCGACGACTGTGTGTAGTGGTGTCGTAGGCACATTCCCACCACCAACGAGCTTTCAGCACGCTCCCGTTCATCTGCACTGGAGTGCGTTCATAGGTGAATAACATTAAATATACTGAGAGAAAATATTTAATAATTATAAGTTTTTTTTTTTTGTTTTTGTGAATTATTTTATTGTGAAATATTGTTTAAAAAAATACTTAGAATATAAGTGAAAATTTAAAATGGCAGAGAGTGGGGGACCTTCGGATATGGAGGTCTCTGACTCTAGTTCCCTCCTAACGGATAAAAAAAAGTCACTCAAACGTGTTCCAAATACGGAAGATACTTCTTCTGGGGACGAGTCAGCTAACCCTACCAAGCCTCCCTCCAAAAAACTAGCAATTATCCCATCTGCCCTTAACGATCCCACTCTACCTTCAACCTCGTCTTCTCCCTCTGTTCTTCCCGCTCCTTCTCAACCTTCGCCTTCCCCCCCTGTTATTCCCACTCCCCGTGTAAAGGTCTATCCAGAAGATGCGCCCGGAACTGGTTCCTGGGTTGTTTTCTTCAGGCCTAAGCCAAATGGAAAGGCGTTGAGAGTCATGCAGATCGCGAAAGATCTGGCAAGGTATACCTCCGTTTCGGAAATTTCGAAGGTTAGACCAAACAAATTGCGAGTTGTCGTGAATGATCGAAAAGACGCAAACAAGATTGTTGTCGATCAGCATTTTACAATTGAGTATCGGGTCTACATTCCCTCTCACATAGTCGAAATTGAGGGTGTGATAACCGAAACGGGCTTGACGTGCGAATACATTACGAGTGAAGGTACCGGCCGTTTTAAAAAACTGCCCTCGACGACTGTTAAGATCTTGGGTTGCCGCCAGCTCGGAACAGTCTCCCATGAAGGAGAAGAAAAGAAATTTACGCCGTCCAACTCGTTTCGAGTCACCTTCGCTGGTTCAGCTCTCCCTGACTTCGTGATGGTAGATAAATTGAGGTTAGCCGTGCGACTTTTTATTCCAAAGCCAATGACTTGTCTAAAGTGCAAGTCAGTTGGTCACACGGCTGCTTATTGTGCCAATAAAGAACGATGTGCCACTTGCGGAGAACAACATGAGGGGAAATCCTGCAGTGCGACTGAGCATAAGTGTCCATATTGCGGGGGATCCCCACACGTGCTCTCAGCTTGTGAAACATACAAGGCTCGCTGGGAGAAACAGAAGCGCTCTTTGAGGGAACGCTCTAAACGCACTTTCGCAGAAATTTTGAAGGGCGCTTCTCCACTGGCTCAAGAACAACAACCAATCAATACACACAATGTCTTCGCTACGTTGCCAGTTGACGAAATAGAAGCGGATACAGCTAACGGGGGCACGCCGTTTATTTCTCAAGGGAATCCCCGGCGCAAAAATGTGACCACTCCCAAAGTTCAAGGACAAGTCCCTCCGGTGATACCCCCTGTTAGCTTGCCCAAAAAATCGAGTGCAGCGGATAAGCAAAATCAGGTCCTTCCTGGCCTCCGTGGTAATAGTTCACCTTCGAACACATAGTTCACATAGTTCACAAAAAAAAATAAAAAAAAATTTATTTTTCATAATATTGCATGTATCACTGCTTTTTCAAGGAAAAATAAGTTAATTTCATATGTTTTTTTTTTCGTTTATCCCATTTGTTTATTCATTTAGGCTCATTAGCATTTTAGTTGTAACAGAGCCGGGTTTTAATCGTGTACATGCTACATGTTTTTATGGTTCCTATAAATTGTACATTGCGCAGTAGTAGCCATTTAGGGGTAAGAGTATTTTTTTCTGTTATTCCATTGCAAGACAAAATTACCCCTCTTGAGAATACCAAATGGCATAACCAAATTCATAACTTCGGAATGCATCAATTTACCTCTCATCCAGCCGCATGCTGCTCCTGCTAATGTCACTCCAGACGGACATCGATCGCGGCCGCTGGAAAAACTTGGACCCACGACGGGATCCAGTTCCACCGCCGTTCCTTCCTCCATTCCCATTTGCGGATCCCCCTCTCACGCTGCTGGTACCGCTGCCACCAACGGAGCCGGACATTCCGTCGTACGACTCTGGGGGGAAATTAACATTGCGTGACACTTTCCAACTACCAGTTGGTGAACTATTGGACGCTTCCTCAAACATACCCAAAGCACTGTAGCTAATTCGGAATTTACTCATGCTTCGATTCTTGCCACTACCGCACTTCCACTCAGGCACTGAGAGCGATCGTTTCACCCAAAACTTTCAGCCAATTTTACGAAACAATAATCAATTTGGAAATCACAGCTCACCGCACTGAAAGCTCTCCACAGAACACTATAACCACAGCTGGAACCGTGCAGCCACTGATCCGAAGCACCGATGAAAGCATGCCTCCCCTGCATAATCTAAGGATTGTCATTTGCACCTGATTTTTTTCACCGTTCGCTGCCAGGAGGGGGTGGTGGTTCGTAGACCACCCCACCCGATCGATGCCCACACTGGTGACACTCGGTTTACCTCTGTTCGTCATTTCCTCGCGCCGATGGATTCAAGTAACCTACATGCGTGAAGAAATCGTGGCAGTTAGCAAACATAAGTGATTCGTATGATTTTATGAGCTCCAGTCACGCAGGGCGCTGTCCCATACACATCCAACGGCCTGAAGTGAATCGATTATTGTGGAAAAAAAAAGTGCTGCCAGTATAAGTAAAAGACACTGTATCTATAATGATGCTCATATTACAACGTATCTCCGGACACCCGGAGAAAATTTGGTTGAGAGTTGCTTGATGAAAAATTAAGTTGGAGGATTATTCAAAAGCTGTAAAACTCAAAAAAAAAATCGAACAACCATTTCGATAGCTCCGCCGACGAATCACGAGTCACGTATGAAGGTCATTAACTATTATTGCGACAAGTTACGCACCAATGTGCAAAACAGTTGATTCGCAACTGGGGCAGCTTAAATCAACGCCCACGTCCATGTCCCTTCTGGTTGGCTAAACAATTTTCATACGCACCACACAACGCGTTATATTTGGTGGACACAAAAGCCCTGTCCAAATCTGACCGGAATGTATAAACAAGGCTTCATACCGCGGAGTGGCCGACGGGGAAACACACGAGAGTGCTTACATATCCAAATGCCAAAGCAAAATATAAATAAACCACGCGCCATTTGTACATCTGTTTCGGTCTGCTTCGGATGTTTCGGATTGCTGTTTCGGTAGCGCCACACCATTTGCTGGGAGCACCGTGGGAACGATGCAATCTATCCGGGGATAAACTTACGCTTTACACTTCATGAAAGGTCGTAAATTTTCGGATTCGGGTGTTTCGTTCATTTACTGGGGTCATTGCCGGATCTGCTCCACTGGTTAGTAGTGGGGTAGTGGTTCAAATACTTCAACGATGTGATTAATGGATGGTTTTTAATTGATTTTTCCACACCGATTGTGACGATAAAAGTGATTTGCACAACACGTTTAATTGATTTTTCCAACAGTGCTTCATAATCGCCTTAAGGCAATTTCGAAGGAAATTTGGAATTTCGCTCTGCATAACTCGTGTTACAATATGTATTCTGCGTATCATAATTACACCCCAGGCAAACTCACATATTTCTCGGTCGTTATAAGCAGCCCATAGTCAGTCCATAGCAGACTGAAATCTCGTCCTACATTAGGTCTCAACAATTCTCACCGCGACTCGTAATTGTAAATTACAGAACGGAGCTTCGACAGACAGACCGAGCATACAGTGATAGACATTCGTTTAGCCGCACTTGAAAAAAAAATTGAAACACTTACATAACAACTAGGAATGTTCTTTTTATCGGGATACTTATTTGCTGTAGTGATGCGCCATAATCACACACACAAGGCGGCATCGATGGATATAAACATTCAAACGTCGTTTTTCCCCAGACATACGTTTAGCCGCAGGGCATGAAAATCAAGTTTTCGCATAATCACCAAGCCTCTATCTGTGTTTTTTGAAAAAATACTTGGGAATGTTCAATTTACAAGATGAATATTAGATTTTCAACGTAAGAATTTGGTCATATTAGTGATTTACGTAGAATTTAAAGGAATTGCGAAATGTATTCTATTGACGGAAGAGGGGCGGAAAATAATAAAGATATCCAGTGAACAAAAGTTTTCTAATCGTTCGATCGTAACAAAAACTGGTCTATCTGAGAAAGTGGTACGGAATTTCTTTAAATAGTGCCAGAAATATGGTATATAACGACCAACAAATGGGAACACCAAAGTTACTTTGCGTCTGTTGGTACTGGCAGCTCTGCTGGTAACGATTCTGTAACGATTGAGGCGGGCTGTCATGGAAGTTGTCAAAGTGACAGTCCAAACGGTACGAAATAACGGAACAGCACATCATACAAGTTTCATTCGCATTCTAAAAGCCACAAGCACATGTAGTGAATTAAAAGAGTGAACTATATTAAAACTTATATTTCTAAAGTAAAACTATTGAGACTTACAGCTAGTAAAACTTAAGTCTATACTAAAGTTATATAGGCATAAAAGTTGTAAGTAGCACATTGATACGATGAAACTTAACCTAACGTAAAAATATACATACAGATTCCGCGTGTGAATGCCTATATTAAGGTTAGGATAGGGCGCTGTTCCATCCATGCAACCGATTTTTGTGAGTATAGCTCAAGAATTTATATGAATCAAAACTAATTTAATAAAATTATAGCAAAAGCTACATTACAACTAAACGGAATTTCGTAATTTGCTCGACGAAATCGAACAAAGGATCGCGCCTAACCTAACTACCGCAACATTCTTTTGAAAAATCGACCGCAGTTGACCTCGTCGATATGAATCAAACTCCAAAGAAAGTGATTCCAGAGAAGCCCTGCGACTATACATTGCAAGACGCACAAACGCTCGACGAGAATCGGACAGATTGCGTACAGTGCGACCGCCGGAACGGCGATGAAAGTATGGTGCAGTGTGATGGTTGTCAGTTATGGTGGCATTTCTCGTGTGCTGGCGTTTCCGGTTCGATCAAGGATCGATCATGGTCATGCACTAAATGCCATGTGGACTGCCGAGAGAGTATCGCATCTACGTCCCGAAGATCGCGAATGTCTAATAAATCAGCAAAAGTAAATTTACAGCTTGAGAAGCTGGAGAAGCTCCAAGCCATCGAAACCAAGTTCGTCGAAGAAAAATATAAATTGCTCGAGTCTCATCTGGAGCCTGAAGACGAACACGGTAGTGTCCTGAGCAAGCGTAGCCGGACTAGCAAGCAGAGTAGGCTTTCTCGTATCGCAACTTGGGTGAGTAAATGTGCAGAGCAGGAGGAGGAAGCAGAGGTTCCTACATCGAAGGACGCCACTCCAATGCCGCCAGTGCCTCCCACATACGTGAACGCCGTTGCAGTAAGCAGTCATATTCCGCACCAGCAGCAGCTACCGGTTAACGATATACATCAGAGTCCCTTGGAACGTCCATCGCTGCCTAAGCAACGTTCTGCGCCTCCCTCAATGATCTTCGTGCCGGAATTTGGAAAATCGGAAACAGATCCGAAACAGTATGAACAACCAACAAGACATGCTGTTTTCAACAGAATAGCAGAAACAGTTCCTCTGGCACAATCTACCCCAGGACCTGTGCAACTCATCGAGCAGCATCCCACCTTGGAAGCGACCAACGTTCCTGCGCTACTGATTAATTCACCTGATCCTGAACGTGTATCAACCGATTCGCCAGCAATAATGCCAGTATTCGTGAGAGCTCGTGAACCGGAGTCAGCATTGCCGCCCCCAACCACATTCGCATCAGCTCCTGCAGCCCTTGGACCCGAGTTGGCTCCTCCACCACCGGTTCCAGCGGTGAACCCGTTTATCACAACTGTACCACAAACTCACCTCGCATCTTTACCAAGAGAAGTATCTTTCCCTGTGCCACCAGGTAGGTCAGATAATAATCCGATGCAAACGAATATACCACCAAACATCAACGATGTGAACATTGAACATCTAATGAAACAATTCGGTAGTATTGCTTTGTCACCCTCGCAATCGCCATTGTTTAACATGAATTTAGCCACCTTTGCCCCTACCCCCTCGCAGTTAGCCGCCAGGCAAGTCATGCCGCGGGATTTACCCCTATTTTCTGGAAATCCAGCTGATTGGCCAGTTTTTATGAGTAGCTTTATAAACACAACATTAACTTGTGGGTTCTCAAGCGCTGAAAACATTTGCCGCCTTCAACGTAGCCTGAAGGGCGCCGCATACGAAGCTGTTCAAAGCCGTTTGCTCCTTCCTGAATCCGTCCCCCATATCATGGAGACGCTTCAGTTGCTTTACGGTCGGCCTGAACTACTAATATCAGCCCTCCTGGAAAAGGTGCGAGCAACGCCTCCGCCTAAAATGGAAAGATTCCAAACCATCATTGACTTTGGAATGTCTATTCAAACTCTATGCGATCATTTAGAAGTCGCCGGTCAAAGCACACATCTGTCAAACCCCTCTCTTCTCGCGGAACTCGTCGCCAAACTTCCCCCTCATCTTCAAATGGAGTGGGGTTCGTATCTTCAGGGATTCCCTGAAGTTAATCTTAAAACCTTTGGATATTTTATGTCGAGTGTAGTGAAAGCTGTGAGCAAAGTGACCGTATATGCCAACAGCAGTGTGAAATCAGGTGCAATCGTGAAGAATACTATGCACACAAAAGGAAATATGAACACGCATCAAGGTGATATGGAAGACAGTGCTAGTATCCCGTCGTTTACCAACCGAGAGGAGGCAAGGCCATGTCCAGCTTGTAAAGATACCGGTCATCGGATCCAGAACTGTTCAACCTTCACATCCCTTTCTGTCGCGGACCGTTGGAAGTATGTGCAATCCGGTGGACTGTGTCGAAACTGTTTGAACGCTCACGGCAGAAGAAGTTGTAGAAAACCGTCCAACTGCGGAATAAACGGATGTGAGTTCCGCCATCATCCACTTCTACATTCATCGCGTAGTAGTTCAGATGTAAAGGCCTTAGTAAATACTGCAGAAAATCATTCACATCGATTAGTGAAACAGACACTACTTTTCAGGATAATACCTGTCACATTACATGGACCCAAAGGAGCTGTGGACACCTTCGCGTTCTTAGACGATGGTTCATCCTTGACACTAATCGAAGATAGTTTAGCTAGGGAGCTTGGCGTAGATGGTGTAACGATGCCTCTATGCCTATTGTGGACTGCCAACGTAACCAGAGTGGAGAAAGAATCGCAGTTGATATCACTGGCCGTTTCTTCAACTGGAGGAAGGAAATTTACTTTGGAGGAGGTTCAAACGGTTAAAGAATTGTCGCTACCCACGCAGTCACTATCGTATGAATATCTCTCGAAGCAGTATACTCATCTTAAAGGAATACCTGTCATAAGCTATTCAAAAGCTGTTCCAAAACTTCTAATTGGAGTCAACAACTTGAACTTGATGGTTCCACTGAAAATTCGCGAAGGATCCAGACAAGAGCCAATCGCCACAAAAACGAGACTTGGTTGGTGTATCTACGGAGGCAGAGCAAGCAACGGTCAAAAATTATCTGTCAATTGCCATGCTTGCGGATGTGAGTCAGATCAAGCTCTTCATGACATCGTCAAGGAATTCGTTACCATGGATGAAGTCGGAGTTTTACCTGGGACTCCACTATTGTCGAAATCCGATGAACGTGCTCAACAATTGTTGCAGGATACTACAGTTCGAGTAGGCAGTCATTTTGAAACCGGCCTACTTTGGAAGTTCGACCATATAGAATTGCCGGATAGCTATAATATGGCTCTACGTCGACTTGAATGCTTGGAGAGAAGAATGCATCGTAATCCAGATCTGAAGCAGGTTTTACAACGACAATTGGAAGACTACCAATCCAAAGGCTACGCCCATCGAGCAACCGAAAAAGAACTGAACAGCGCAGACTTGCGACGGGTATGGTATTTGCCACTAGGAGCTGTAGTGAACCCTCGGAAGCCCACAAAGGTACGCATGATTTGGGATGCTAGAGCGGCCGTAAACGGAATTTCTCTCAATTCCGTTCTATTAAAGGGCCCAGATCAGCTGATATCACTTCCCG